>NW_026701801.1:0-44712 GCF_030435755.1 Ochotona princeps | reverse complement strand
TGCTGGTTTCACATGCCACCAACTCCACATTCTCAGGCAACTTCAGCGCCACAACCGTTTTCAGATAGCCCTCAATGCAAAGGCTCTAGACGCAAATATTGGTGTGGGGGATAATTCAATCAAGGAAACACTGCATGTTGTTGAAGGGCATATTGAAGAAGGATCAGCCGAGTGGTTCTTGTGGGAGAACAACTCCATTTGGCTCACTAACTTCACACACCATCAGGCTTCCAAGCAGCTCTCAAGGAAACTCAGTATTCACACTCTATGCTTAGTGCCATTTGAGTTCCTAGGACTGAAATGAATCTTGGTGAGCATCCCACACAAACGAATGCTCCACATGCGGGTTTCATATGTCACCAATTCCACATTCACAGGCAACTTCAGCGCCACAGGCGTTTTCAGATAGCCCTCAATGCAAAGGCTCTAGACGCAAATATTGGTGTGAGAGCTAATTCAATCAAGGAAACACTGCATGTTGGTGAAGGGCATATTGAAGAAGGATCAGCCGAGTGGTTCTTGTGGGAGAACAACTCCATTTGGCTCACTAACTTCACACACCATCAGGCTTCCAAGCAGCTCTCAAGGAAACTCAGTTTTCACACTCTATGCTTAGTGCCCTTTGAGTGCATTATCTAGGAATGAACCTGGTAGAGCATCCCACACAAACGAATGCTCCACATGCGGGTTTCACATGCCACCAACTCCACATTCACAGGCAACTTCAGCGCCACAGCCGTTTTCAGATAGCCCTCAATGCAAAGGCTCTAGACGCAAATATTGGTGTCAGAGCTAATTCAATCAAGGAAACACTGCATGTTGGTGAAGGGCATATTGAAGAAGGATCAACCGAGTGGTTCTTGTGGGAGAACAACTCCATTTGGCTCACTAACTTCACACACCATCAGGCTTCCAAGCAGCTCTCAAGGAAACTCAGTTTTCACACTCTATGCTTAGTGCCCTTTGAGTGCATTATCTAGGAATGAACCTGGTAGAGCATCCCACACAAACGAATGCTCCACATGCGGGTTTCACATGCCACCAACTCCACATTCACAGGCAACTTCAGCGCCACAGCCGTTTTCAGATAGCCCTCAATGCAAAGGCTCTAGACGCAAATATTGGTGTGAGAGCTAATTCAATCAAGGAAACACTGCATGTTGGTGAAGGGCATATTGAAGAAGGATCAGCCGAGTGGTTCTTGTGGGAGAACAACTCCATTTGGCTCACTAACTTCACACACACCATCAGGCTTCCAAGCAGCTCTCAAGGAAACTCAGTTTTCACACTCTATGCTTAGTGCCCTTTGAGTACCTAGGACTGAAATGAAGCTTGGTGAGCATCCCACACAAACGAATGTTACACATGCGGGTTTCACATGCCACCAACTCCACATTCACAGGCAACTTCAGCGCCACAGCCGTTTTCAGATAGCCCTCAATGCAAAGGCTCTAGACGCAAATATTAGTGTGAGAGCTAATTCAATCAAGGAAACACTGCATGTTGGTGAAGGGCATATTGAAGAAGGATCAGCCGAGTGGTTCTTGTGGGAGAACAACTCCATTTGGCTCACTAACTTCACACACCATCAGGCTTCCAAGCAGCTCTCAAGGAAACTCAGTTTTCACACTCTATGCTTAGTGCCCTTTGAGTGCATTATCTAGGAATGAACCTGGTAGAACATCCCACACAAACGAATGCTCCACATGCGGTTTCACATGCCACCAACTCCACATTCACAGGCAACTTCAGCGCCACAGCCGTTTTCAGATAGCCCTCAATGCAAAGGCTCTAGACGCAAATATTAGTGTGAGAGCTAATTCAATCAAGGAAACACTGCATGTTGGTGAAGGGCATATTGAAGAAGGATCAGCCGAGTGGTTCTTGTGGGAGAACAACTCATTTGGCTCACTAACTTCACACACCATCAGGCTTCAAGCAGCTCTCAAGGAAACTCAGTTTTCACACTCTATGCTTAGTGCCCTTTGAGTGCCTAGGACTGAAATGAAGCTTGGTGAGCATCCCACACAAACGAATGCTCCACATGCGGGTTTCACATGTCACCAACTCCACATTGACAGGCAACTTCAGCGCCACAGCCATTTTCAGATAGCCCTCAATGCAAAGGCTCTAGACGCAAATATTGGTGTGAGAGCTAATTCAATCAAGGAAACACTGCATGTTGGTGAAGGGCATATTGAAGAAGGATCAGCCGAGTGGTTCTTGTGGGAGAACAACTCCATTTGGCTCACTAACTTCACACACCATCAGGCTTCCAAGCAGCTCTCAAGGAAACTCAGTTTTCACACTCTATGCTTAGTGCCCTTTGAGTGCATTATCTAGGAATGAACCTGGTAGAACATTCCACACAAACGAATGCTCCACATGCGGGTTTCACATGCCACCAACTCCACATTCTCAGGCAACTTCAGCGCCACAGCCGTTTTCAGATAGCCCTCAATGCAAAGGCTCTAGACGCAAATATTAGTGTGAGAGCTAATTCAATCAAGGAAACACTGCATGTTGGTGAAGGGCATATTGAAGAAGGATCAGCCGAGTGGTTCTTGTGGGAGAACAACTCCATTTGGCTCACTAACTTCACACACCATCAGGCTTCCAAGCAGCTCTCAAGGAAACTCAGTTTTCACACTCTATGCTTAGTGCCCTTTGAGTTCATTATCTAGGAATGAACCTGGTAGAGCATCCCACACAAACGAATGCTCCACATGCTGGTTTCACATGCCACCAACTCCACATTCACAGGCAACTTCAGCGCCACAGCCGTTTTCAGATAGCCCTCAATGCAAAGGCTCTAGACGCAAATATTGGTGTGAGAGCTAATTCAATCAAGGAAACACTGCATGTTGGTGAAGGGCATATTGAAGAAGGATCAGCCGAGTGGTTCTTGTGGGAGAACAACTCCATTTGGCTCACTAACTTCACACACCATCAGGCTTCCAAGCAGCTCTCAAGGAAACTCAGTTTTCACACTCTATGCTTAGTGCCCTTTGAGTACCTAGGACTGAAATGAAGCTTGGTGAGCATCCCACACAAACGAATGTTCCACATGCGGGTTTCACATGCCACCAACTCCACATTGTCAGGCAACTTCAGCGCCACAGCCATTGTCAGATAGCCCTCAATGCAAAGGCTCTAGACGCAAATATTAGTGTGAGAGCTAATTCAATCAAGGAAACACTGCATGTTCGTGAAGGGCATATTGAAGAAGGATCAGCCGAGTGGTTCTTGTGGGAGAACAACTCCATTTGGCTCACTAACTTCACACACCATCAGGCTTCCAAGCAGCTCTCAAGGAAACTCAGTTTTCACACTCTATGCTTAGTGCCCTTTGAGTGCATTATCTAGGAATGAACCTGGTAGAACATTCCACACAAACGAATGCTCCACATGCGGGTTTCACATGCCACCAACTCCACATTCTCAGGCAACTTTAGCGCCACAGCCGTTTTCAGATAGCCCTCAATGCAAAGGCTCTAGACGCAAATATTGGTGTGAGAGCTAATTCAATCAAGGAAACACTGCATGTTGGTGAAGGGCATATTGAAGAAGGATCAGCTGAGTGGTTCTTGTGGGAGAACAACTCCATTTGGCTCACTAACTTCACACACCATCAGGCTTCCAAGCAGCTCTCAAGGAAACTCGGTTTTCACACTCTATGCTTAGTGCCCTTTGAGTGCATTATCTAGGAATGAACCTGGTAGAACATCCCACACAAACGAATGCTCCACATGCGGGTTTCACATGCCACCAACTCCACATTCACAGGCAACTTCAGCGCCACAGCCGTTTTCAGATAGCCCTCAATGCAAAGGCTCTAGACGCAAATATTGGTGTGAGAGCTAATTCAATCAAGGAAACACTGCATGTTGGTGAAGGGCATATTGAAGAAGGATCAGCCGAGTGGTTCTTGTGGGAGAACAACTCCATTTGGCTCACTAACTTCACACACCATCAGGCTTCCAAGCAGCTCTCAAGGAAACTCAGTTTTCACACTCTATGCTTAGTGCCCTTTGAGTAGCTAGGACTGAAATGAAGCTTGGTGAGCATCCCACACAAACGAATGCTCCACATGCGGGTTTCACATGTCACCAACTCCACATTGACAGGCAACTTCAGCGCCACAGCCATTTTCAGATAGCCCTCAATGCAAAGGCTCTAGACGCAAATATTGGTGTGAGAGCTAATTCAATCAAGGAAACACTGCATGTTGGTGAAGGGCATATTGAAGAAGGATCAGCCGAGTGGTTCTTGTGGGAGAACAACTCCATTTGGCTCACTAACTTCACACACCATCAGGCTTCCAAGCAGCTCTCAAGGAAACTCAGTTTTCACACTCTATGCTTAGTGCCCTTTGAGTGCATTATCTAGGAATGAACCTGGTAGAACATTCCACACAAACGAATGCTCCACCTGCGGGTTTCACATGCCACCAACTCCACATTGACAGGCAACTTCAGCGCCACAGCCGTTTTCAGATAGCCCTCAATGCAAAGGCTCTAGACGCAAATATTAGTGTGAGAGCTAATTCAATCAAGGAAACACTGCATGTTGGTGAAGGGCATATTGAAGAAGGATCAGCCGAGTGGTTCTTGTGGGAGAACAACTCCATTTGGCTCACTAACTTCACACACCATCAGGCTTCCAAGCAGCTCTCAAGGAAACTCAGTTTTCACACTCTATGCTTAGTGCCCTTTGAGTGCATTATCTAGGAATGAACCTGGTAGAGCATCCCACACAAACGAATGCTCCACATGCGGGTTTCACATGCCACCAACTCCACATTGACAGGCAACTTCAGCGCCACAGCCGTTTTCAGATAGCCCTCAATGTAAAGGATCTAGACGCAAATATTAGTGTGAGAGCTAATTCAATCAAGGAAACACTGCATGTTGGTGAAGGGCATATTGAAGAAGGATCAGCCGAGTGGTTCTTGTGGGAGAACAACTCCATTTGGCTCACTAACTTCACACACCATCAGGCTTCCAAGCAGCTCTCAAGGAAACTCAGTTTTCACACTCTATGCCTAGTGCCCTTTGAGTACCTAGGACTGAAATGAAGCTTGGTGAGCATCCCACACAAACGAATGTTCCACATGCGGGTTTCACATGCCACCAACTCCACATTCACAGGCAACTTCAGCGCCACAGCCGTTTTCAGATAGCCCTCAATGCAAAGGCTCTAGACGCAAATATTAGTGTGAGAGCTAATTCAATCAAGGAAACACTGCATGTTGGTGAAGGGCATATTGAAGAAGGATCAGCCGAGTGGTTCTTGTGGGAGAACAACTCCATTTGGCTCACTAACTTCACACACCATCAGGCTTCCAAGCAGCTCTCAAGGAAACTCAGTTTTCACACTCTATGCTTAGTGCCCTTTGAGTGCCTAGGACTGACATGAAGCTTGGTGAGCATCCCACACAAACGAATGCTCCACATGCGCGTTTCACATGCCACCAACTCCACATTGACAGGCAACTTCAGCGCCACAGCCGTTTTCAGATAGCCCTCAATGTAAAGGATCTAGACGCAAATATTAGTGTGAGAGCTAATTCAATCAAGGAAACACTGCATGTTGGTGAAGGGCATATTGAAGAAGGATCAGCCGAGTGGTTCTTGTGGGAGAACAACTCCATTTGGCTCACTAACTTCACACACCATCAGGCTTCCAAGCAGCTCTCAAGGAAACTCAGTTTTCACACTCTATGCCTAGTGCCCTTTGAGTACCTAGGACTGAAATGAAGCTTGGTGAGCATCCCACACAAACGAATGTTCCACATGCGGGTTTCACATGCCACCAACTCCACATTCACAGGCAACTTCAGCGCCACAGCCATTGTCAGATAGCCCTCAATGCAAAGGCTCTAGACGCAAATATTAGTGTGAGAGCTAATTCAATCAAGGAAACACTGCATGTTGGTGAAGGGCATATTGAAGAAGGATCAGCCGAGTGGTTCTTGTGGGAGAACAACTCCATTTGGCTCACTAACTTCACACACCATCAGGCTTCCAAGCAGCTCTCAAGGAAACTCAGTTTTCACACTCTATGCTTAGTGCCCTTTGAGTTCATTATCTAGGAATGAACCTGGTAGAGCATCCCACACAAACGAATGCTCCACATGCTGGTTTCACATGCCACCAACTCCACATTCACAGGCAACTTCAGCGCCACAGCCGTTTTCAGATAGCCCTCAATGCAAAGGCTCTAGACGCAAATATTGGTGTGAGAGCTAATTCAATCAAGGAAACACTGCATGTTGGTGAAGGGCATATTGAAGAAGGATCAGCCGAGTGGTTCTTGTGGGAGAACAACTCCATTTGGCTCACTAACTTCACACACCATCAGGCTTCCAAGCAGCTCTCAAGGAAACTCAGTTTTCACACTCTATGCTTAGTGCCCTTTGAGTACCTAGGACTGAAATGAAGCTTGGTGAGCATCCCACACAAACGAATGTTCCACATGCGGGTTTCACATGCCACCAACTCCACATTCACAGGCAACTTCAGCGCCACAGCCATTGTCAGATAGCCCTCAATGCAAAGGCTCTAGACGCAAATATTAGTGTGAGAGCTAATTCAATCAAGGAAACACTGCATGTTGGTGAAGGGCATATTGAAGAAGGATCAGCCGAGTGGTTCTTGTGGGAGAACAACTCCATTTGGCTCACTAACTTCACACACCATCAGGCTTCCAAGCAGCTCTCAAGGAAACTCAGTTTTCACACTCTATGCTTAGTGCCCTTTGAGTGCATTATCTAGGAATGAACCTGGTAGAACATTCCACACAAACGAATGCTCCACATGCGGGTTTCACATGCCACCAACTCCACATTCTCAGGCAACTTTAGCGCCACAGCCGTTTTCAGATAGCCCTCAATGCAAAGGCTCTAGACGCAAATATTGGTGTGAGAGCTAATTCAATCAAGGAAACACTGCATGTTGGTGAAGGGCATATTGAAGAAGGATCAGCTGAGTGGTTCTTGTGGGAGAACAACTCCATTTGGCTCACTAACTTCACACACCATCAGGCTTCCAAGCAGCTCTCAAGGAAACTCGGTTTTCACACTCTATGCTTAGTGCCCTTTGAGTGCATTATCTAGGAATGAACCTGGTAGAACATCCCACACAAACGAATGCTCCACATGCGGGTTTCACATGCCACCAACTCCACATTCACAGGCAACTTCAGCGCCACAGCCGTTTTCAGATAGCCCTCAATGCAAAGGCTCTAGACGCAAATATTGGTGTGAGAGCTAATTCAATCAAGGAAACACTGCATGTTGGTGAAGGGCATATTGAAGAAGGATCAGCCGAGTGGTTCTTGTGGGAGAACAACTCCATTTGGCTCACTAACTTCACACACCATCAGGCTTCCAAGCAGCTCTCAAGGAAACTCAGTTTTCACACTCTATGCTTAGTGCCCTTTGAGTGTGTAGGACTGAAATGAAGCTTGGTGAGCATCCCACACAAACGAATGCTCCACATGCGGGTTTCACATGTCACCAACTCCACATTGACAGGCAACTTCAGCGCCACAGCCATTTTCAGATAGCCCTCAATGCAAAGGCTCTAGACGCAAATATTGTGTGAGAGCTAATTCAATCAAGGAAACACTGCATGTTGGTGAAGGGCATATTGAAGAAGGATCAGCCGAGTGGTTCTTGTGGGAGAACAACTCCATTTGGCTCACTAACTTCACACACCATCAGGCTTCCAAGCAGCTCTCAAGGAAACTCAGTTTTCACACTCTATGCTTAGTGCCCTTTGAGTGCATTATCTAGGAATGAACCTGGTAGAACATTCCACACAAACGAATGCTCCACCTGCGGGTTTCACATGCCACCAACTCCACATTGACAGGCAACTTCAGCGCCACAGCCGTTTTCAGATAGCCCTCAATGCAAAGGCTCTAGACGCAAATATTAGTGTGAGAGCTAATTCAATCAAGGAAACACTGCATGTTGGTGAAGGGCATATTGAAGAAGGATCAGCCGAGTGGTTCTTGTGGGAGAACAACTCCATTTGGCTCACTAACTTCACACACCATCAGGCTTCCAAGCAGCTCTCAAGGAAACTCAGTTTTCACACTCTATGCTTAGTGCCCTTTGAGTGCATTATCTAGGAATGAACCTGGTAGAGCATCCCACACAAACGAATGCTCCACATGCGGGTTTCACATGCCACCAACTCCACATTGACAGGCAACTTCAGCGCCACAGCCGTTTTCAGATAGCCCTCAATGTAAAGGATCTAGACGCAAATATTAGTGTGAGAGCTAATTCAATCAAGGAAACACTGCATGTTGGTGAAGGGCATATTGAAGAAGGATCAGCCGAGTGGTTCTTGTGGGAGAACAACTCCATTTGGCTCACTAACTTCACACACCATCAGGCTTCCAAGCAGCTCTCAAGGAAACTCAGTTTTCACACTCTATGCCTAGTGCCCTTTGAGTACCTAGGACTGAAATGAAGCTTGGTGAGCATCCCACACAAACGAATGTTCCACATGCGGGTTTCACATGCCACCAACTCCACATTCACAGGCAACTTCAGCGCCACAGCCATTGTCAGATAGCCCTCAATGCAAAGGCTCTAGACGCAAATATTAGTGTGAGAGCTAATTCAATCAAGGAAACACTGCATGTTGGTGAAGGGCATATTGAAGAAGGATCAGCCGAGTGGTTCTTGTGGGAGAACAACTCCATTTGGATCACTAACTTCACACACCATCAGGCTTCCAAGCAGCTCTCAAGGAAACTCAGTTTTCACACTCTATGCTTAGTGCCCTTTGAGTGCCTAGGACTGACATGAAGCTTGGTGAGCATCCCACACAAACGAATGCTCCACATGCGCGTTTCACATGCCACCAACTCCACATTCACAGGCAACTTCAGCGCCACAGCCATTTTCAGATAGCCCTCAATGCAAAGGCTCTAGACGCAAATATTGGTGTGAGAGCTAATTCAATCAAGGAAACACTGCATGTTGGTGAAGGGCATATTGAAGAAGGATCAGCCGAGTGGTTCTTGTGGGAGAACAACTCCATTTGGCTCACTAACTTCACACACCATCAGGCTTCCAAGCAGCTCTCAAGGAAACTCAGTTTTCACACTCTATGCTTAGTGCCCTTTGAGTGCATTATCTAGGAATGAACCTGGTAGAACATCCCACACAAACGAATGCTCCACATGCGGGTTTCACATGCCACCAACTCCACATTGACATGCAACTTCAGCGCCACAGCCGTTTTCAGATAGCCCTCAATGCAAAGGCTCTAGACGCAAATATTGGTGTGAGAGCTAGTTCAATCAAGGAAACACTGCATGTTGGTGAAGGGCATATTGAAGAAGAATCAGCCGAGTGGTTCTTGTGGGAGAACAACTCCATTTGGCTCACTAACTTCACACACCATCAGGCTTCCAAGCAGCTCTCAAGGAAACTCAGTTTTCACACTCTAGGCTTAGTGCCCTTTGATTACATAGGACTGAAATGAAGCTTGGTGAGCATCCCACACAAACTAATGTTCCACATGCGGGTTCACATGCCACCAACTCCACATTCACAGGCAACTTCAGCGCCACAGCCATTTTCAGATAGCCCTCAATGCAAAGGCTCTAGACGCAAATATTAGTGTGAGAGCTAATTCAATCAAGGAAACACTGCATGTTGGTGAAGGGCATATTGAAGAAGGATCAGCCGAGTGGTTTTTTGTGGGAGGACAACTCCATTTGGCTCACTAACTTCACACACCATCAGGCTTCCAAGCAGCTCTCAAGGAAACTCAGTTTTCACACTCTATGCTTAGTGCCCTTTGAGTGCATTATCTAGGAATGAACCTGGGAGAGCATCCCACGCAAACGAATGCTCCACATGCGGGTTTCACATGCCACCAACTCCACATTGACAGGCAACTTCAGCGACACAGCCGTTTTCAGATAGCCCTCAATGTAAATGATCTAGACGCAAATATTAGTGTGAGAGCTAATTCAATCAAGGAAACACTGCATGTTGGTGAAGAGCATATTGAAGAAGGATCAGCCGAGTGGTTCTTGTGGGAGAACAACTCCATTTGGCTCACTAACTTCACACACCATCAGGCTTCCAAGCAGCTCTCAAGGAAACTCAGTTTTCACACTCTAGGCTTAGTGCCCTTTGAGTGCATTATCTAGGAATGAACCTGGTAGAGCATCCCACACAAACGAATGCTCCACATGCGGGTTTCACATGCCACCAACTCCACATTCTCAGGCAACTTCAGCGCCACAGCCGTTTTCAGATAGCCCTCAATGCAAAGGCTCTACACGCAAATATTTGTGTGGGGGATAATTCAATCAAGGAAACACTGGATGTTGGTGAAGGGCATATTGAAGAAGGATCAGCCGAGTGGTTCTTGTGGGAGAACAACTCCATTTGGCTCACTAACTTCACACACCATCAGGCTTCCAAGCAGCTCTCAAGGAAACTCAGTTTTCACACTCTATGCTTAGTGCCCTTTGAGTACCTAGGACTGAAATGAAGCTTGGTGAGCATCCCACACAAACGAATGCGTCACATGAGGTTTTCACATGCCACCAACTCCACATTGACAGGCAACTTCAGCGCCACAGCCATTTTCAGATAGCCCTCAATGCAAAGGCTCTAGACGCAAATATTAGTGTGAGAGCTAATTCAATCAAGGAAACACTGCATGTTGGTGAAGGGCATATTGAAGAAGGATCAGCCGAGTGGTTCTTGTGGGAGAACAATTCCATTTGGCTCACTAACTTCACACACCATCAGGCTTCCAAGCAGCTCTCAAGGAAACTCGGTTTTCACACTCTATGCTTAGTGCCCTTTGAGTGCATTATCTAGGAATGAACCTGGTAGAGCATCCCTCACAAATGAATGCTCCACATGCGGGTTTCACATGCCACCAACTCCACATTCTCAGGCAACTTCAGCGCCACAGCCGTTTTCAGATAGCCCTCAATGCAAAGGCTCTAGACGCAAATATTGGTGTGGGGGATAATTCAATCAAGGAAACACTGCATGTTGGTGAAGGGCATATTGAAGAAGGATCAGCCGAGTGGTTCTTGTGGGAGAACAACTGCATTTGGCTCACTAACTTCACACACCATCAGGCTTCCAAGCAGCTCTCAAGGAAACTCAGTTTTCACACTCTATGCTTAGTGCCCTTTGAGTTCCTAGGACTGAAATGAATCTTGGTGAGCATCCCACACAAACGAATGCTCCACATGCGGGTTTCACATGTCACCAATTCCACATTCACAGGCAACTTCAGCGCCACAGGCGTTTTCAGATAGCCCTCAATGCAAAGGCTCTAGACGCAAATATTGGTGTGAGAGCTAATTCAATCAAGGAAACACTGCATGTTGGTGAAGGGCATATTGAAGAAGGATCAGCTGAGTGGTTCTTGTGGGAGAACAACTCCATTTGGCTCACTAACTTCACACACCATCAGGCTTCCAAGCAGCTCTCAAGGAAACTCAGTTTTCACACTCTATGCTTAGTGCCCTTTGAGTGCATTATCTAGCATGAATATGGTAGAACATCCCACACAAACGAATGCTTCACATGCGGGTTTCACATGCCACCAACTCCACATTCACAGGCAAATTCAGCGCCACAGCCATTGTCAGATAGCCCTCAATGCAAAGGCTCTAGACGCAAATATTGGTGTGAGAGCTAATTCAATCAAGGAAACACTGCATGTTGGTGAAGGACATATTGAAGAAGGATCAGCCGAGTGGTTCTTGTGGGAGAACAACTCCATTTGGCTCACTAACTTCACACACCATCAGGCTTCCAAGCAGCTCTCAAGGAAACTCAGTTTTCACACTCTATGCTTAGTGCCCTTTGAGTGCATTATCTAGGAATGAACCTGGTAGAGCATCCCACACAAACGAATGCTCCACATGCGGGTTTCACATGCCACCAACTCCACATTGACAGGCAACTTCAGCGCCACAGCCGTTTTCAGATAGCCCTCAATGCAAAGGCTCTAGACGCAAATATTGGTGTGAGAGCTAATTCAATCAAGGAAACATTGCATGTTGGTGAAGGGCATATTGAAGAAGGATCAGCCGAGTGGTTCTTGTGGGAGAACAACTCCATTTGGCTCACTAACTTCACACACCATCAGGCTTCCAAGCAGCTCTCAAGGAAACTCAGTTTTCACACTCTATGCTTAGTGCCCTTTGAGTGCATTATCTAGGAATGAACCTGGTAGAACATCCCACACAAACGAATGCTCCACATGCGGGTTTCACATGCCACCAACTCCACATTCACAGGCAACTTCAGCGCCACAGTCGTTTTCAGATAGCCCTCAATGCAAAGGCTCTAGACGCAAATATTGGTGTGAGAGCTAATTCAATCAAGGAAACACTGCATGTTGGTGAAGGGCATATTGAAGAAGGATCAGCCGAGTGGTTCTTGTGGGAGAACAACTCCATTTGGCTCACTAACTTCACACACCATCAGGCTTCCAAGCAGCTCTCAAGGAAACTCAGTTTTCACACTCTATGCTTAGTGCCCTTTGACTGCCTAGGACTGAAACGAACCTGGTAGAGCATCCCACACAAACGAATGCTCCACATGCGCGTTTCACATGCCACCAACTCCACATTCACAGGCAACTTCAGCGCCACAGCCATTTTCAGATAGCCCTCAATGCAAAGGCTCTAGACGCAAATATTGGTGTGAGAGCTAATTCAATCAAGGAAACACTGCATGTTGGTGAAGGGCATATTGAAGAAGGATCAGCCGAGTGGTTCTTGTGGGAGAACAACTCCATTTGGCTCACTAACTTCACACACCATCAGGCTTCCAAGCAGCTCTCAAGGAAACTCAGTTTTCACACTCTAGGCTTAGTGCCCTTTGATTACATAGGACTGAAATGAAGCTTGGTGAGCATCCCACACAAACTAATGTTCCACATGCGGGTTCACATGCCACCAACTCCACATTCACAGGCAACTTCAGCGCCACAGGCATTGTCAGATAGCCCTCAATGCAAAGGCTCTAGACGCAAATATTAGTGTGAGAGCTAATTCAATCAAGGAAACACTGCATGTTGGTGAAGGGCATATTGAAGAAGGATCAGCCGAGTGGTTTTTTGTGGGAGAACAACTCCATTTGGCTCACTAACTTCACACACCATCAGGCTTCCAAGCAGCTCTCAAGGAAACTCAGTTTTCACACTCTATGCTTAGTGCCCTTTGAGTGCATTATCTAGGAATGAACCTGGTAGAGCATCCCACGCAAACGAATGCTCCACATGCGGGTTTCACATGCCACCAACTCCACATTGACAGGCAACTTCAGCGCCACAGCCGTTTTCAGATAGCCCTCAATGTAAATGATCTAGACGCAAATATTAGTGTGAGAGCTAATTCAATCAAGGAAACACTGCATGTTGGTGAAGAGCATATTGAAGAAGGATCAGCCGAGTGGTTCTTGTGGGAGAACAACTCCATTTGGCTCACTAACTTCACACACCATCAGGCTTCCAAGCAGCTCTCAAGGAAACTCAGTTTTCACACTCTATGCTTAGTGCCCTTTGAGTGCATTATCTAGGAATGAACCTGGTAGAGCATCCCACACAAACGAATGCTCCACATGCGGGTTTCACATGCCACCAACTCCACATTCTCAGGCAACTTCAGCGCCACAGCCGTTTTCAGATAGCCCTCAATGCAAAGGCTCTACACGCAAATATTTGTGTGGGGGATAATTCAATCAAGGAAACACTGGATGTTGGTGAAGGGCATATTGAAGAAGGATCAGCCGAGTGGTTCTTGTGGGAGAACAACTCCATTTGGCTCACTAACTTCACACACCATCAGGCTTCCAAGCAGCTCTCAAGGAAACTCAGTTTTCACACTCTATGCTTAGTGCCCTTTGAGTAGCTAGGACTGAAATGAAGCTTGGTGAGCATCCCACACAAACGAATGTTCCACATGCGGGTTTCACATGCCACCAACTCCACATTGACAGGCAACTTCAGCGCCACAGCCGTTTTCAGATAGCCCTCAATGCAAATGCTCTAGACGCAAATATTGGTGTGGGGATAATTCAATCAAGGAAACACTGCATGTTGGTGAAGGGCATATTGAAGAAGGATCAGCCGAGTGGTTCTTGTGGGAGAACAACTGCATTTGGCTCACTAACTTCACACACCATCAGGCTTCCAAGCAGCTCTCAAGGAAACTCAGTTTTCACACTCTATGCTTAGTGCCCTTTGAGTTCCTAGGACTGAAATGAATCTTGGTGAGCATCCCACACAAACGAATGCTCCACATGCGGGTTTCACATGTCACCAATTCCACATTCACAGGCAACTTCAGCGCCACAGGCGTTTTCAGATAGCCCTCAATGCAAAGGCTCTAGACGCAAATATTGGTGTGAGAGCTAATTCAATCAAGGAAACACTGCATGTTGGTGAAGGGCATATTGAAGAAGGATCAGCTGAGTGGTTCTTGTGGGAGAACAACTCCATTTGGCTCACTAACTTCACACACCATCAGGCTTCCAAGCAGCTCTCAAGGAAACTCAGTTTTCACACTCTATGCTTAGTGCCCTTTGAGTGCATTATCTAGCATGAATATGGTAGAACATCCCACACAAACGAATGCTTCACATGCGGGTTTCACATGCCACCAACTCCACATTCACAGGCAAATTCAGCGCCACAGCCATTGTCAGATAGCCCTCAATGCAAAGGCTCTAGACGCAAATATTGGTGTGAGAGCTAATTCAATCAAGGAAACACTGCATGTTGGTGAAGGACATATTGAAGAAGGATCAGCCGAGTGGTTCTTGTGGGAGAACAACTCCATTTGGCTCACTAACTTCACACACCATCAGGCTTCCAAGCAGCTCTCAAGGAAACTCAGTTTTCACACTCTATGCTTAGTGCCCTTTGAGTGCATTATCTAGGAATGAACCTGGTAGAGCATCCACACAAACGAATGCTCCACATGCGGGTTTCACATGCCACCAACTCCACATTGACAGGCAACTTCAGCGCCACAGCCGTTTTCAGATAGCCCTCAATGCAAAGGCTCTAGACGCAAATATTGGTGTGAGAGCTAATTCAATCAAGGAAACATTGCATGTTGGTGAAGGGCATATTGAAGAAGGATCAGCCGAGTGGTTCTTGTGGGAGAACAACTCCATTTGGCTCACTAACTTCACACACCATCAGGCTTCCAAGCAGCTCTCAAGGAAACTCAGTTTTCACACTCTATGCTTAGTGCCCTTTGAGTGCATTATCTAGGAATGAACCTGGTAGAACATCCCACACAAACGAATGCTCCACATGCGGGTTTCACATGCCACCAACTCCACATTCACAGGCAACTTCAGCGCCACAGCCGTTTTCAGATAGCCCTCAATGCAAAGGCTCTAGACGCAAATATTGGTGTGAGAGCTAATTCAATCAAGGAAACACTGCATGTTGGTGAAGGGCATATTGAAGAAGGATCAGCCGAGTGGTTCTTGTGGGAGAACAACTCCATTTGGCTCACTAACTTCACACACCATCAGGCTTCCAAGCAGCTCTCAAGGAAACTCAGTTTTCACACTCTATGCTTAGTGCCCTTTGACTGCCTAGGACTGAAACGAACCTGGTAGAGCATCCCACACAAACGAATGCTCCACATGCGCGTTTCACATGCCACCAACTCCACATTCACAGGCAACTTCAGCGCCACAGCCATTTTCAGATAGCCCTCAATGCAAAGGCTCTAGACGCAAATATTGGTGTGAGAGCTAATTCAATCAAGGAAACACTGCATGTTGGTGAAGGGCATATTGAAGAAGGATCAGCCGAGTGGTTCTTGTGGGAGAACAACTCCATTTGGCTCACTAACTTCACACACCATCAGGCTTCCAAGCAGCTCTCAAGGAAACTCAGTTTTCACACTCTAGGCTTAGTGCCCTTTGATTACATAGGACTGAAATGAAGCTTGGTGAGCATCCCACACAAACTAATGTTCCACATGCGGGTTCACATGCCACCAACTCCACATTCACAGGCAACTTCAGCGCCACAGGCATTGTCAGATAGCCCTCAATGCAAAGGCTCTAGACGCAAATATTAGTGTGAGAGCTAATTCAATCAAGGAAACACTGCATGTTGGTGAAGGGCATATTGAAGAAGGATCAGCCGAGTGGTTTTTTGTGGGAGAACAACTCCATTTGGCTCACTAACTTCACACACCATCAGGCTTCCAAGCAGCTCTCAAGGAAACTCAGTTTTCACACTCTATGCTTAGTGCCCTTTGAGTGCATTATCTAGGAATGAACCTGGTAGAGCATCCCACGCAAACGAATGCTCCACATGCGGGTTTCACATGCCACCAACTCCACATTGACAGGCAACTTCAGCGCCACAGCCGTTTTCAGATAGCCCTCAATGTAAATGATCTAGACGCAAATATTAGTGTGAGAGCTAATTCAATCAAGGAAACACTGCATGTTGGTGAAGAGCATATTGAAGAAGGATCAGCCGAGTGGTTCTTGTGGGAGAACAACTCCATTTGGCTCACTAACTTCACACACCATCAGGCTTCCAAGCAGCTCTCAAGGAAACTCAGTTTTCACACTCTATGCTTAGTGCCCTTTGAGTGCATTATCTAGGAATGAACCTGGTAGAGCATCCCACACAAACGAATGCTCCACATGCGGGTTTCACATGCCACCAACTCCACATTCTCAGGCAACTTCAGCGCCACAGCCGTTTTCAGATAGCCCTCAATGCAAAGGCTCTACACGCAAATATTTGTGTGGGGGATAATTCAATCAAGGAAACACTGGATGTTGGTGAAGGGCATATTGAAGAAGGATCAGCCGAGTGGTTCTTGTGGGAGAACAACTCCATTTGGCTCACTAACTTCACACACCATCAGGCTTCCAAGCAGCTCTCAAGGAAACTCAGTTTTCACACTCTATGCTTAGTGCCCTTTGAGTAGCTAGGACTGAAATGAAGCTTGGTGAGCATCCCACACAAACGAATGTTCCACATGCGGGTTTCACATGCCACCAACTCCACATTGACAGGCAACTTCAGCGCCACAGCCGTTTTCAGATAGCCCTCAATGCAAATGCTCTAGACGCAAATATTAGTGTGAGAGCTAATTCAATCAAGGAAACACTGCATGTTGGTGAAGGGCATATTGAAGAAGGATCAGCCGAGTGGTTCTTGTGGGAGAACAACTCCATTTGGCTCACTAACTTCACACACCATCAGGCTTCCAAGCAGCTCTCAAGGAAACTCAGTTTTCACACTCTATGCTTAGTGCCCTTTGAGTGCATTATCTAGGAATGAACCTGGTAGAGCATCCCTCACAAATGAATGCTCCACATGCGGGTTTCACATGCCACCAACTCCACATTCTCAGGCAACTTCAGCGCCACAGCCGTTTTCAGATAGCCCTCAATGCAAAGGCTGTAGACGCAAATATTGGTGTGGGGGATAATTCAATCAAGGAAACACTGCATGTTGGTGAAGGGCATATTGAAGAAGGATCAGCCGAGTGGTTCTTGTGGGAGAACAACTGCATTTGGCTCACTAACTTCACACACCATCAGGCTTCCAAGCAGCTCTCAAGGAAACTCAGTTTTCACACTCTATGCTTAGTGCCCTTTGAGTTCCTAGGACTGAAATGAATCTTGGTGAGCATCCCACACAAACGAATGCTCCACATGCGGGTTTCACATGTCACCAATTCCACATTCACAGGCAACTTCAGCGCCACAGGCGTTTTCAGATAGCCCTCAATGCAAAGGCTCTAGACGCAAATATTGGTGTGAGAGCTAATTCAATCAAGGAAACACTGCATGTTGGTGAAGGGCATATTGAAGAAGGATCAGCTGAGTGGTTCTTGTGGGAGAACAACTCCATTTGGCTCACTAACTTCACACACCATCAGGCTTCCAAGCAGCTCTCAAGGAAACTCAGTTTTCACACTCTATGCTTAGTGCCCTTTGAGTGCATTATCTAGCATGAATATGGTAGAACATCCCACACAAACGAATGCTTCACATGCGGGTTTCACATGCCACCAACTCCACATTCACAGGCAAATTCAGCGCCACAGCCATTGTCAGATAGCCCTCAATGCAAAGGCTCTAGACGCAAATATTGGTGTGAGAGCTAATTCAATCAAGGAAACACTGCATGTTGGTGAAGGACATATTGAAGAAGGATCAGCCGAGTGGTTCTTGTGGGAGAACAACTCCATTTGGCTCACTAACTTCACACACCATCAGGCTTCCAAGCAGCTCTCAAGGAAACTCAGTTTTCACACTCTATGCTTAGTGCCCTTTGAGTGCATTATCTAGGAATGAACCTGGTAGAGCATCCCACACAAACGAATGCTCCACATGCGGGTTTCACATGCCACCAACTCCACATTGACAGGCAACTTCAGCGCCACAGCCGTTTTCAGATAGCCCTCAATGCAAAGGCTCTAGACGCAAATATTGGTGTGAGAGCTAATTCAATCAAGGAAACATTGCATGTTGGTGAAGGGCATATTGAAGAAGGATCAGCCGAGTGGTTCTTGTGGGAGAACAACTCCATTTGGCTCACTAACTTCACACACCATCAGGCTTCCAAGCAGCTCTCAAGGAAACTCAGTTTTCACACTCTATGCTTAGTGCCCTTTGAGTGCATTATCTAGGAATGAACCTGGTAGAACATCCCACACAAACGAATGCTCCACATGCGGGTTTCACATGCCACCAACTCCACATTCACAGGCAACTTCAGCGCCACAGCCGTTTTCAGATAGCCCTCAATGCAAAGGCTCTAGACGCAAATATTGGTGTGAGAGCTAATTCAATCAAGGAAACACTGCATGTTGGTGAAGGGCATATTGAAGAAGGATCAGCCGAGTGGTTCTTGTGGGAGAACAACTCCATTTGGCTCACTAACTTCACACACCATCAGGCTTCCAAGCAGCTCTCAAGGAAACTCAGTTTTCACACTCTATGCTTAGTGCCCTTTGAGTGCCTATGACTGAAACGAACCTGGTAGAGCATCCCACACAAACGAATGCGTCACATGCGGTTTTCACATGCCACCAACTCCACATTGACAGGCAACTTCAGCGCCACAGCCATTTTCAGATAGCCCTCAATGCAAAGGCTCTAGACGCAAATATTGGTGTGAGAGCTAATTCAATCAAGGAAACACTGCATGTTGGTGAAGGGCATATTGAAGAAGGATCAGCCGAGTGGTTCTTGTGGGAGAACAACTCCATTTGGCTCACTAACTTCACACACCATCAGGCTTCCAAGCAGCTCTCAAGGAAACTCAGTTTTCACACTCTATGCTTAGTGCCCTTTGAGTGCATTATCTAGGAATGAACCTGGTAGAACATCCCACACAAACGAATGCTCCACATGCGGGTTTCACATGCCACCAACTCCACATTGACATGCAACTTCAGCGCCACAGCCGTTTTCAGATAGCCCTCAATGCAAAGGCTCTAGACGCAAATATTGGTGTGAGAGCTAGTTCAATCAAGGAAACACTGCATGTTGGTGAAGGGCATATTGAAGAAGGATCAGCCGAGTGGTTCTTGTGGGAGAACAACTCCATTTGGCTCACTAACTTCACACACCATCAGGCTTCCAAGCAGCTCTCAAGGAAACTCAGTTTTCACACTCTAGGCTTAGTGCCCTTTGATTACATAGGACTGAAATGAAGCTTGGTGAGCATCCCACACAAACTAATGTTCCACATGCGGGTTCACATGCCACCAACTCCACATTCACAGGCAACTTCAGCGCCACAGCCGTTTTCAGATAGCCCTCAATGCAAAGGCTCTAGACGCAAATATTAGTGTGAGAGCTAATTCAATCAAGGAAACACTGCATGTTGGTGAAGGGCATATTGAAGAAGGATCAGCCGAGTGGTTTTTTGTGGGAGAACAACTCCATTTGGCTCACTAACTTCACACACCATCAGGCTTCCAAGCAGCTCTCAAGGAAACTCAGTTTTCACACTCTATGCTTAGTGCCCTTTGAGTTCCTAGGACTGAAATGAATCTTGGTGAGCATCCCACACAAACGAATGCTCCACATGCGGGTTTCACATGCCACCAACTCCACATTCACAGGCAACTTCAGCGCCACAGGCGTTTTCAGATAGCCCTCAATGCAAAGGCTCTAGACGCAAATATTGGTGTGAGAGCTAATTCAATCAAGGAAACACTGCATGTTGGTGAAGGGCATATTGAAGAAGGATCAGCTGAGTGGTTCTTGTGGGAGAACAACTCCATTTGGCTCACTAACTTCACACACCATCAGGCTTCCAAGCAGCTCTCAAGGAAACTCAGTTTTCACACTCTATGCTTAGTGCCCTTTGAGTGCATTATCTAGCATGAACATGGTAGAACATCCCACACAAACGAATGCTTCACATGCGGGTTTCACATGCCACCAACTCCACATTCACAGGCAAATTCAGCGCCACAGCCGTTTTCAGATAGCCCTCAATGCAAAGGCTCTAGACGCAAATATTGGTGTGAGAGCTAATTCAATCAAGGAAACACTGCATGTTGGTGAAGGGCATATTGAAGAAGGATCAGCCGAGTGGTTCTTGTGGGAGAACAACTCCATTTGGCTCACTAACTTCACACACCATCAGGCTTCCAAGCAGCTCTCAAGGAAACTCAGTTTTCACACTCTATGCTTAGTGCCCTTTGAGTGCATTATCTAGGAATGAACGGTAGAGCATCCCACACAAACGAATGCTCCACATGCGGGTTTCACATGCCACCAACTCCACATTGACAGGCAACTTCAGCGCCACAGCCGTTTTCAGATAGCCCTCAATGCAAAGGCTCTAGACGCAAATATTGGTGTGAGAGCTAATTCAATCAAGGAAACATTGCATGTTGGTGAAGGGCATATTGAAGAAGGATCAGCCGAGTGGTTCTTGTGGAGAGAACAACTCCATTTGGCTCACTAACTTCACACACCATCAGGCTTCCAAGCAGCTCTCAAGGAAACTCAGTTTTCACACTCTATGCTTAGTGCCCTTTGAGTGCATTATCTAGGAATGAACCTGGTAGAACATCCCACACAAACGAATGCTCCACATGCGGGTTTCACATGCCACCAACTCCACATTCACAGGCAACTTCAGCGCCACAGCCGTTTTCAGATAGCCCTCAATGCAAAGGCTCTAGACGCAAATATTGGTGTGAGAGCTAATTCAATCAAGGAAACACTGCATGTTGGTGAAGGGCATATTGAAGAAGGATCAGCCGAGTGGTTCTTGTGGGAGAACAACTCCATTTGGCTCACTAACTTCACACACCATCAGGCTTCCAAGCAGCTCTCAAGGAAACTCAGTTTTCACACTCTATGCTTAGTGCCCTTTGAGTGCCTAGGACTGAAACGAACCTGGTAGAGCATCCCACACAAACGAATGCGTCACATGCGGTTTTCACATGCCACCAACTCCACATTCACAGGCAACTTCAGCGCCACAGCCATTTTCAGATAGCCCTCAATGCAAAGGCTCTAGACGCAAATATTGGTGTGAGAGCTAATTCAATCAAGGAAACACTGCATGTTGGTGAAGGGGCATATTGAAGAAGGATCAGCCGAGTGGTTCTTGTGGGAGAACAACTCCATTTGGCTCACTAACTTCACACACCATCAGGCTTCCAAGCAGCTCTCAAGGAAACTCAGTTTTCACACTCTATGCTTAGTGCCCTTTGAGTGCATTATCTAGGAATGAACCTGGTAGAACATCCCACACAAACGAATGCTCCACATGCGGGTTTCACATGCCACCAACTCCACATTGACATGCAACTTCAGCGCCACAGCCGTTTTCAGATAGCCCTCAATGCAAAGGCTCTAGACGCAAATATTGGTGTGAGAGCTAGTTCAATCAAGGAAACACTGCATGTTGGTGAAGGGCATATTGAAGAAGGATCAGCCGAGTGGTTCTTGTGGGAGAACAACTCCATTTGGCTCACTAACTTCACACACCATCAGGCTTCCAAGCAGCTCTCAAGGAAACTCAGTTTTCACACTCTAGGCTTAGTGCCCTTTGATTACATAGGACTGAAATGAAGCTTGGTGAGCATCCCACACAAACTAATGTTCCACATGCGGGTTCACATGCCACCAACTCCACATTCACAGGCAACTTCAGCGCCACAGGCATTGTCAGATAGCCCTCAATGCAAAGGCTCTAGACGCAAATATTAGTGTGAGAGCTAATTCAATCAAGGAAACACTGCATGTTGGTGAAGGGCATATTGAAGAAGGATCAGCCGAGTGGTTTTTTGTGGGAGAACAACTCCATTTGGCTCACTAACTTCACACACCATCAGGCTTCCAAGCAGCTCTCAAGGAAACTCAGTTTTCACACTCTATGCTTAGTGCCCTTTGAGTGCATTATCTAGGAATGAACCTGGTAGAACATCCCACACAAACGAATGCTCCACATGCGGGTTTCACATGCCACCAACTCCACATTCACAGGCAACTTCAGCGCCACAGCCGTTTTCAGATAGCCCTCAATGCAAAGGCTCTAGACGCAAATATTGGTGTGAGAGCTAATTCAATCAAGGAAACACTGCATGTTGGTGAAGGGCATATTGAAGAAGGATCAGCCGAGTGGTTCTTGTGGGAGAACAACTCCATTTGGCTCACTAACTTCACACACCATCAGGCTTCCAAGCAGCTCTCAAGGAAACTCAGTTTTCACACTCTATGCTTAGTGCCCTTTGAGTGCCTAGGACTGAAACGAACCTGGTAGAGCATCCCACACAAACGAATGCGTCACATGAGGTTTTCACATGCCACCAACTCCACATTGACAGGCAACTTCAGCGCCACAGCCATTTTCAGATAGCCCTCAATGCAAAGGCTCTAGACGCAAATATTGGTGTGAGAGCTAATTCAATCAAGGAAACACTGCATGTTGGTGAAGGGCATATTGAAGAAGGATCAGCCGAGTGGTTCTTGTGGGAGAACAACTCCATTTCGCTCACTAACTTCACACACCATCAGGCTTCCAAGCAGCTCTCAAGGAAACTCAGTTTTCACACTCTATGCTTAGTGCCCTTTGAGTGCATTATCTAGGAATGAACCTGGTAGAACATCCCACACAAACGAATGCTCCACATGCGGGTTTCACATGCCACCAACTCCACATTGACATGCAACTTCAGCGCCACAGCCGTTTTTCAGATAGCCCTCAATGCAAAGGCTCTAGACGCAAATATTGGTGTGAGAGCTAGTTCAATCAAGGAAACACTGCATGTTGGTGAAGGGCATATTGAAGAAGGATCAGCCGAGTGGTTCTTGTGGGAGAACAACTCCATTTGGCTCACTAACTTCACACACCATCAGGCTTCCAAGCAGCTCTCAAGGAAACTCAGTTTTCACACTCTATGCCTAGTGCCCTTTGATTACATAGGACTGAAATGAAGCTTGGTGAGCATCCCACACAAACTAATGTTCCACATGCGGGTTCACATGCCACCAACTCCACATTCACAGGCAACTTCAGCGCCACAGGCATTGTCAGATAGCCCTCAATGCAAAGGCTCTAGACGCAAATATTAGTGTGAGAGCTAATTCAATCAAGGAAACACTGCATGTTGGTGAAGGGCATATTGAAGAAGGATCAGCCGAGTGGTTTTTTGTGGGAGAACAACTCCATTTGGCTCACTAACTTCACACACCATCAGGCTTCCAAGCAGCTCTCAAGGAAACTCAGTTTTCACACTCTATGCTTAGTGCCCTTTGAGTGCATTATCTAGGAATGAACCTGGTAGAGCATCCCACGCAAACGAATGCTCCACATGCGGGTTTCACATGCCACCAACTCCACATTCACAGGCAACTTCAGCGCCACAGCCGTTTTCAGATAGCCCTCAATGTAAAGGATCTAGACGCAAATATTAGTGTGAGAGCTAATTCAATCAAGGAAACACTGCATGTTGGTGAAGAGCATATTGAAGAAGGATCAGCCGAGTGGTTCTTGTGGGAGAACAACTCCATTTGGCTCACTAACTTCACACACCATCAGGCTTCCAAGCAGCTCTCAAGGAAACTCAGTTTTCACACTCTATGCTTAGTGCCCTTTGAGTGCATTATCTAGAAATGAACCTGGTAGAGCATCCCTCACAAACGAATGCTCCACATGCGGGTTTCACATGCCACCAACTCCACATTCTCAGGCAACTTCAGCGCCACAGCCGTTTTCAGATAGCCCTCAATGCAAAGGCTCTAGACGCAAATATTGGTGTGGGGGATAATTCAATCAAGGAAACACTGCATGTTGGTGAAGGGCATATTGAAGAAGGATCAGCCGAGTGGTTCTTGTGGGAGAACAACTGCATTTGGCTCACTAACTTCACACACCATCAGGCTTCCAAGCAGCTCTCAAGGAAACTCAGTTTTCACACTCTATGCTTAGTGCCCTTTGAGTTCCTAGGACTGAAATGAATCTTGGTGAGCATCCCACACAAACGAAATGCTCCACATGCGGGTTTCACATGCCACCAACTCCACATTGACAGGCAACTTCAGCGCCACAGCCGTTTTCAGATAGCCCTCAATGCAAAGGCTCTAGACGCAAATATTGGTGTGAGAGCTAATTCAATCACGGAAACATTGCATGTTGGTGAAGGGCATATTGAAGAAGGATCAGCCGAGTGGTTCTTGTGGGAGAACAACTCCATTTGGCTCACTAACTTCACACACCATCAGGCTTCCAAGCAGCTCTCAAGGAAACTCAGTTTTCACACTCTATGCTTAGTGCCCTTTGAGTGCATTATCTAGGAATGAACCTGGTAGAACATCCCACACAAACGAATGCTCCACATGCGGGTTTCACATGCCACCAACTCCACATTCACAGGCAACTTCAGCGCCACAGCCGTTTTCAGATAGCCCTCAATGCAAAGGCTCTAGACGCAAATATTGGTGTGAGAGCTAATTCAATCAAGGAAACACTGCATGTTGGTGAAGGGCATATTGAAGAAGGATCAGCCGAGTGGTTCTTGTGGGAGAACAACTCCATTTGGCTCACTAACTTCACACACCATCAGGCTTCCAAGCAGCTCTCAAGGAAACTCAGTTTTTCACACTCTATGCTTAGTGCCCTTTGAGTGCCTAGGACTGAAACGAACCTGGTAGAGCATCCCACACAAACGAATGCGTCACATGCGGTTTTCACATGCCACCAACTCCACATTGACAGGCAACTTCAGCGCCACAGCCATTTTCAGATAGCCCCTCAATGCAAAGGCTCTAGACGCAAATATTGGTGTGAGAGCTAATTCAATCAAGGAAACACTGCATGTTGGTGAAGGGCATATTGAAGAAGGATCAGCCGAGTGGTTCTTGTGGGAGAACAACTCCATTTGGCTCACTAACTTCACACACCATCAGGCTTCCAAGCAGCTCTCAAGGAAACTCAGTTTTCACACTCTATGCTTAGTGCCCTTTGAGTGCATTATCTAGGAAAGAACCTGGTAGAGCATCCCCACACAAACGAATGCTCCACATGCGGATTTCACATGCCAACAACTCCACATTGACAGGCAACTTCAGCGCCACAGCCGTTTTCAGATAGCCCTCAATGCAAAGGCTCTAGACGCAAATATTGGTGTGAGAGCTAATTCAATCAAGGAAAACACTGCATGTTGGTGAAGGGCATATTGAAGAAGGATCAGCCGAGTGGTTCTTGTGGGAGAACAACTCCATTTGGCTCACTAACTTCACACACCATCAGGCTTCCAAGCAGCTCTCAAGGAAACTCAGTTTTCACACTCTATGCTTAGTGCCCTTTGAGTACCTAGGACTGACATGAAGCTTGGTGAGCATCCCACACAAACGAATGCTCCACATGCGGGTTTCACATGCCACCAACTCCACATTCACAGGCAACTTCAGCGCCACAGGCGTTGTCAGATAGCCCTCAATGCAAAGGCTCTAGACGCAAATATTGGTGTGAGAGCTAATTCAATCAAGGAAACACTGCATGTTGGTGAAGGGCATATTGAAGAAGGATCAGCCGAGTGGTTCTTGTGGGAGAACAACTCCATTTGGCTCACTAACTTCACACACCATCAGGCTTCCAAGCAGCTCTCAAGGAAACTCAGTTTTCACACTCTATGCTTAGTGCCCTTTGAGTGCATTATCTAGGAATGAACCTGGTAGAGCATCCCACACAAACGAATGCTCCACATGCGGGGTTTTCACATGCCACCAACTCCACATTCACATGCAACTTCAGCGCCACAGCCGTTTTCAGATAGCCCTCAATGCAAAGGCTCTAGACGCAAATATTGGTGTGAGAGCTAATTCAATTAAGGAAACACTGCATGTTGGTGAAGGGCATATTGAAGAAGGATCAGCCGAGTGGTTCTTGTGGGAGAACAACTCCATTTGGCTCACTAACTTCACACACCATCAGGCTTCCAAGCAGCTCTCAAGGAAACTCAGTTTTCACACTCTATGCTTAGTGCCCTTTGAGTTCCTAGGACTGAAATGAATCTTGGTGAGCATCCCACACAAACGAATGCTCCACATGCGGGTTTCACATGCCACCAATTCCACATTCACAGGCAACTTCAGCGCCACAGGCGTTTTCAGATAGCCCTCAATGCAAAGGCTCTAGACGCAAATATTGGTGTGAGAGCTAATTCAATCAAGGAAACAATGCATGTTGGTGAAGGGCATATTGAAGAAGGATCAGCTGAGTGGTTCTTGTGGGAGAACAACTCCATTTGGCTCACTAACTTCACACACCATCAGGCTTCCAAGCAGCTCTCAAGGAAACTCAGTTTTCACACTCTATGCTTAGTGCCCTTTGAGTGCATTATCTAGCATGAACATGGTAGAACATCCCACACAAACGAATGCTTCACATGCGGGTTTCACATGCCACCAACTCCACATTCACAGGCAAATTCAGCGCCACAGCCGTTTTCAGATAGCCCTCAATGCAAAGGCTCTAGACGCAAATATTGGTGTGAGAGCTAATTCAATCAAGGAAACACTGCATGTTGGTGAAGGGCATATTGAAGAAGGATCAGCCGAGTGGTTCTTGTGGGAGAACAACTCCATTTGGCTCACTAACTTCACACACCATCAGGCTTCCAAGCAGCTCTCAAGGAAACTCAGTTTTCACACTCTATGCTTAGTGCCCTTTGAGTGCATTATCTAGGAATGAACCTGGTAGAGCATCCCACACAAACGAATGCTCCACATGCGGGTTTCACATGCCACCAACTCCACATTGACAGGCAACTTCAGCGCCACAGCTGTTTTCAGATAGCCCTCAATGCAAAGGCTCTAGACGCAAATATTGGTGTGAGAGCTAATTCAATCAAGGAAACATTGCATGTTGGTGAAGGGCATATTGAAGAAGGATCAGCCGAGTGGTTCTTGTGGGAGAACAACTCCATTTGGCTCACTAACTTCACACACCATCAGGCTTCCAAGCAGCTCTCAAGGAAACTCAGTTTTCACACTCTATGCTTAGTGCCCTTTGAGTGCATTATCTAGGAATGAACCTGGTAGAACATCCCACACAAACGAATGCTCCACATGCGGGTTTCACATGCCACCAACTCCACATTCACAGGCAACTTCAGCGCCACAGCCGTTTTCAGATAGCCCTCAATGCAAAGGCTCTAGACGCAAATATTGGTGTGAGAGCTAATTCAATCAAGGAAACACTGCATGTTGGTGAAGGGCATATTGAAGAAGGATCAGCCGAGTGGTTCTTGTGGGAGAACAACTCCATTTGGCTCACTAACTTCACACACCATCAGGCTTCCAAGCAGCTCTCAAGGAAACTCAGTTTTCACACTCTATGCTTAGTGCCCTTTGAGTGCCTAGGACTGAAACGAACCTGGTAGAGCATCCCACACAAACGAATGTTACACATGCGGGTTTCACATGCCACCAACTCCACATTGACAGGCAACTTCAGCGCCACAGCCATTTTCAGATAGCCCTCAATGCAAAGGCTCTAGACGCAAATATTGGTGTGAGAGATAATTCAATCAAGGAAACACTGCATGTTGGTGAAGGGCATATTGAAGAAGGATCAGCCGAGTGGTTCTTGTGGGAGAACAACTCCATTTGGCTCACTAACTTCACACACCATCAGGCTTCCAAGCAGCTCTCAAGGAAACTCAGTTTTCACACTCTATGCTTAGTGCCCTTTGAGTGCATTATCTAGGAATGAACCTGGTAGAGCATCCCACACAAACGAATGCTCCACATGCGGATTTCACATGCCAACAACTCCACATTGACAGGCAACTTCAGCGCCACAGCCGTTTTCAGATAGCCCTCAATGCAAAGGCTCTAGACGCAAATATTGGTGTGAGAGCTAATTCAATCAAGGAAAACACTGCATGTTGGTGAAGGGCATATTGAAGAAGGATCAGCCGAGTGGTTCTTGTGGGAGAACAACTCCATTTGGCTCACTAACTTCACACACCATCAGGCTTCCAAGCAGCTCTCAAGGAAACTCAGTTTTCACACTCTATGCTTAGTGCCCTTTGAGTACCTAGGACTGACATGAAGCTTGGTGAGCATCCCACACAAACGAATGCTCCACATGCGGGTTTCACATGCCAACAACTCCACATTCACAGGCAACTTCAGCGCCACAGGCGTTGTCAGATAGCCCTCAATGCAAAGGCTCTAGACGCAAATATTGGTGTGAGAGCTAATTCAATCAAGGAAACACTGCATGTTGGTGAAGGGCATATTGAAGAAGGATCAGCCGAGTGGTTCTTGTGGGAGAACAACTCCATTTGGCTCACTAACTTCACACACCATCAGGCTTCCAAGCAGCTCTCAAGGAAACTCAGTTTTCACACTCTATGCTTAGTGCCCTTTGAGTGCATTATCTAGGAATGAACCTGGTAGAGCATCCCACACAAACGAATGCTCCACATGCGGGTTTCACATGCCACCAACTCCACATTCACAGGCAACTTCAGCGCCACAGCCGAATGCAAAGGCTCTAGACGCAAATATTGGTGTGAGAGCTAATTCAATCAAGGAAACACTGCATGTTGGTGAAGGGCATAATGAAGAAGGATCAGCCGAGTGGTTCTTGTGGGAGAACAACTCCATTTGGCTCACTAACTTCACACACCATCAGGCTTCCAAGCAGCTCTCAAGGAAACTCAGTTTTCACACTCTATGCTTAGTGCCCTTTGAGTGCATTATCTAGGAATGAATCTGGTAGAGCATCCCACACAAACGAATGCTCCACATGCGGGTTTCACATGCCACCAACTCCACATTGACAGGCAACTTCAGCGCCACAGGCGTTTTCAGATAGCCCTCAATGCAAAGGCTCTAGACGCAAATATTGGTGTGAGAGCTAATTCAATCAAGGAAACACTGCATGTTGGTGAAGGGCATATTGAAGAAGGATCAGCCGAGTGGTTCTTGTGGGAGAACAACTCCATTTGGCTCACTAACTTCACACACCATCAGGCTTCCAAGCAGCTCTCAAGGAAACTCAGTTTTCACACTCTATGCTTAGTGCCCTTTGAGTGCATTATCTAGGAATGAACCTGGTAGAGCATCACACACAAAGGAATGCTCCACATGCGGGTTTCACATGCCACCAACTCCACATTGACAGGCAACTTCAGCGCCACAGCCGTTTTCAGATAGCCCTCAATGCAAAGGCTCTAGACGCAAATATTGGTGTGAGAGCTAATTCAATCAAGGAAACACTGCATGTTGGTGAAGGGCATATTGAAGAAGGATCAGCCGAGTGGTTCTTGTGGGAGAACAACTCCATTTGGATCACTAACTTCACACACCATCAGGCTTCCAAGCAGCTCTCAAGGAAACTCAGTTTTCACACTCTATCCTTAGTGCCCTTTGAGTGCCTAGGACTGACATGAAGCTTGGTGAGCATCCCACACAAACGAATGCTCCACATGCGGGATTCACATGCCACCAACTCCACATTCCACAGGCAACTTCAGCGCCACAGGCGTTTTCAGATAGCCCTCAATGCAAAGGCTCTAGACGCAAATATTGGTGTGAGAGCTAATTCAATCAAGGAAACACTGCATGTTGGTGAAGGGCATATTGAAGAAGGATCAGCCGAGTGGTTCTTGTGGGAGAACAACTCCATTTGGCTCACTAACTTCACACACCATCAGGCTTCCAAGCAGCTCTCAAGGAAACTCAGTTTTCACACTCTATGCTTAGTGCCCTTTCAGTACCTAGGACTGAAATGAAGTTTGGTGAGCATCCCACACAAACGAATGCTCCACATGCGGGTTTCACATGCCACCAACTCCACATTCACAGGCAACTTCAGCGCCACAGCTGTTTTCAGATAGCCCTCAATGCAAAGGCTCTAGACGCAAATATTGGTGTGAGAGCTAATTCAATCAAGGAAACACTGCATGTTGGTGAAGGGCATATTGAAGAAGGATCAGCCGAGTGGTTCTTGTGGGAGAACAACTCCATTTCGCTCACTAACTTCACACACCATCAGGCTTCCAAGCAGCTCTCAAGGAAACTCAGTTTTCACACTCTATGCTTAGTGCCCTTTGAGTGCCTAGGACTGACATGAAGCTTGGTGAGCATCCCACACAAACGAATGCTCCACATGCGGGATTCACATGCCACCAACTCCACATTCACAGGCAACTTCAGCGCCACAGGCGTTTTCAGATAGCCCTCAATGCAAAGGCTCTAGACGCAAATATTGGTGTGAGAGCTAATTCAATCAAGGAAACACTGCATGTTGGTGAAGGGCATATTGAAGAAGGATCAGCCGAGTGGTTCTTGTGGGAGAACAACTCCATTTGGCTCACTAACTTCACACACCATCAGGCTTCCAAGCAGCTCTCAAGGAAACTCAGTTTTCACACTCTATGCTTAGTGCCCTTTGAGTACCTAGGACTGAAATGAAGTTTGGTGAGCATCCCACACAAACGAATGCTCCACATGCGGGTTTCACATGCCACCAACTCCACATTCACAGGCAACTTCAGCGCCACAGCTGTTTTCAGATAGCCCTCAATGCAAAGGCTCTAGACGCAAATATTGGTGTGAGAGCTAATTCAATCAAGGAAACACTGCATGTTGGTGAAGGGCATATTGAAGAAGGATCAGCCGAGTGGTTTTTTCTGGGAGAACAACTCCATTTGGCTCACTAACTTCACACACCATCAGGCTTCCAAGCAGCTCTCAAGGAAACTCAGTTTTCACACTCTATGCTTAGTGCCTCTTTGAGAGCATTATCTAGGAATGAACCTGGTAGAGCATCCCACACAAACGAATGCTCCACATGCGGATTTCACATGCCACCAACTCCACATTCACAGGCAAATTCAGCGCCACAGCCGTTTTCAGATAGCCCTCAATGCAAAGGCTCTAGACGCAAATATTGGTGTGAGAGCTAATTCAATCAAGGAAACACTGCATGTTGGTGAAGGGCATATTGAAGAAGGATCAGCCGAGTGGTTTTTTCTGGGAGAACAACTCCATTTGGCTCACTAACTTCACACACCATCAGGCTTCCAAGCAGCTCTCAAGGAAACTCAGTTTTCACACTCTATGCTTAGTGCCCTTTGAGTAGCTAGGACTGAAATGAAGCTTGGTGAGCATCCCACACAAACGAATGCTCCACATGCGGGTTTCACATGCCACCAACTCCACATTGACAGGCAACTTCAGCGCCACAGCCGTTTTCAGATAGCCCTCAATGCAAAGGCTCTAGACGCAAATATTGGTGTGAGAGCTAATTCAATCAAGGAAACACTGCATGTTGGTGAAGGGCATATTGAAGAAGGATCAGCCGAGTGGTTCTTGTGGGAGAACAACTCCATTTGGCTCACTAACTTCACACACCATCAGGCTTCCAAGCAGCTCTCAAGGAAACTCAGTTTTCACACTCTATGCTTAGTGCCCTTTGAGTAGCTAGGACTGAAATGAAGCTTGGTGAGCATCCCACACAAACGAATGCTCCACATGCGGGTTTCACATGCCACCAACTCCACATTGACAGGCAACTTCAGCGCCACAGGCGTTTTCAGATAGCCCTCAATGCAAAGGCTCTAGACGCAAATATTGGTGTGAGAGCTAATTCAATCAAGGAAACACTGCATGTTGGTGAAGGGCATATTGAAGAAGGATCAGCCGAGTGGTTCTTGTGGGAGAACAACTCCATTTGGCTCACTAACTTCACACACCATCAGGCTTCCAAGCAGCTCTCAAGGAAACTCAGTTTTCACACTCTATCCTTAGTGCCCTTTGAGTGCCTAGGACTGACATGAAGCTTGGTGAGCATCCCACACAAACGAATGCTCCACATGCGGGATTCACATGCCACCAACTCCACATTGACAGGCAACTTCAGCGCCACAGCCGTTTTCAGATAGCCCTCAATGCAAAGGCTCTAGACGCAAATATTGGTGTGAGAGCTAATTCAATCAAGGAAACACTGCATGTTGGTGAAGGGCATATTGAAGAAGGATCAGCCGAGTGGTTCTTGTGGCAGAACAACTCCATTTGGCTCACTAACTTCACACACCATCAGGCTTCCAAGCAGCTCTCAAGGAAACTCAGTTTTCACACTCTATGCTTAGTGCCCTTTGAGTACCTAGGACTGAAATGAAGTTTGGTGAGCATCCCACACAAACGAATGCTGCACATGCGGGTTTCACATGCCAACAACTCCACATTCACAGGCAACTTCAGCGACACCAGCCGTTTTCAGATAGCCCTCAATGCAAAGGCTCTAGACGCAAATATTGGTGTGAGAGCTAATTCAATCAAGGAAACACTGCATGTTGGTGAAGGGCATATTGAAGAAGGATCAGCCGAGTGGTTCTTGTGGGAGAACAACTCCATTTGGCTCACTAACTTCACACACCATCAGGCTTCCAAGCAGCTCTCAAGGAAACTCAGTTTTCACACTCTATGCTTAGTGCCCTTTGAGTGCCTAGGACTGAAATGAACCTGGTAGAGCATCCCACACAAACGAATGCTTCACATGCGGGTTTCACATGCCACCAACTCCACATTCTCAGGCAACTTCAGCGCCACAGCCGTTTTCAGATAGCCCTCAATGCAAAGGCTCTAGACGCAAATATTGGTGTGAGAGCTAATTCAATCAAGGAAACACTGCATGTTGGTTAAGGGCATATTGAAGAAGGATCAGCCGAGTGGTTTTTTCTGGGAGAACAACTCCATTTGGCTCACTAACTTCACACACACCATCAGGCTTCCAAGCAGCTCTCAAGGAAACTCAGTTTTTCACACTCTATGCTTAGTGCCCTTTGAGTAGCTAGGACTGAAATGAAGCTTGGTGAGCATCCCACACAAACGAATGCTCCACATGCGGGTTTCACATGCCACCAACTCCACATTGACAGGCAACTTCAGCGCCACAGCCGTTTTCAGATAGCCCTCAATGCAAAGGCTCTAGACGCAAATATTGGTGTGAGAGCTAATTCAATCAAGGAAACACTGCATGTTGGTGAAGGGCATATTGAAGAAGGATCAGCCGAGTGGTTCTTGTGGGAGAACAACTCCATTTGGATCACTAACTTCACACACCATCAGGCTTCCAAGCAGCTCTCAAGGAAACTCAGTTTTCACACTCTATGCTTAGTGCCCTTTGAGCTAGCTAGGACTGAAATGAAGCTTGGTGAGCATCCCACACAAACGAATGCTCCACATGCGGGTTTCACATGCCACCAACTCCACATTGACAGGCAACTTCAGCGCCACAGGCGTTTTCAGATAGCCCTCAATGCAAAGGCTCTAGATGCAAATATTGGTGTGAGAGCTAATTCAATCAAGGAAACACTGCATGTTGGTGAAGGGCATATTGAAGAAGGATCAGCCGAGTGGTTCTTGTGGGAGAACAACTCCATTTGGATCACTAACTTCACACACCATCAGGCTTCCAAGCAGCTCTCAAGGAAACTCAGTTTTCACACTCTATCCTTATTGCCCTTTGAGTGCCGAGGACTGACATGAAGCTTGGTGAGCATCCCACACAAACGAATGCTCCACATGCGGGATTCACATGCCACCAACTCCACATTGACAGGCAACTTCAGCGCCACAGCCGTTTTCAGATAGCCCTCAATGCAAAGGCTCTAGACGCAAATATTGGTGTGAGAGCTAATTCAATCAAGGAAACACTGCATGTTGGTGAAGGGCATATTGAAGAAGGATCAGCCGAGTGGTTCTTGTGGCAGAACAACTCCATTTGGCTCACTAACTTCACACACCATCAGGCTTCCAAGCAGCTCTCAAGGAAACTCAGTTTTCACACTCTATGCTTAGTGCCCTTTGAGTACCTAGGACTGAAATGAAGTTTGGTGAGCATCCCACACAAACGAATGCTCCACATGCGGGTTTCACATGCCAACAACTCCACATTCACAGGCAACTTTCAGCGACACAGCCGTTTTCAGATAGCCCTCAATGCAAAGGCTCTAGACGCAAATATTGGTGTGAGAGCTAATTCAATCAAGGAAACACTGCATGTTGGTGAAGGGCATATTGAAGAAGGATCAGCCGAGTGGTTCTTGTGGGAGAACAACTCCATTTGGCTCACTAACTTCACACACCATCAGGCTTCCAAGCAGCTCTCAAGGAAACTCAGTTTTCACACTCTATGCTTAGTGCCCTTTGAGTGCCTAGGACTGAAATGAACCTGGTAGAGCATCCCACACAAACGAATGCTTCACATGCGGGTTTCACATGCCACCAACTCCACATTCTCAGGCAACTCAGCGCCACAGCCGTTTTCAGATAGCCCTCAATGCAAAGGCTCTAGACGCAAATATTGGTGTGAGAGCTAATTCAATCAAGGAAACACTGCATGTTGGTGAAGGGCATATTGAAGAAGGATCAGCCGAGTGGTTTTTTCTGGGAGAACAACTCCATTTGGCTCACTAACTTCACACACCATCAGGCTTCCAAGCAGCTCTCAAGGAAACTCAGTTTTCACACTCTATGCTTAGTGCCCTTTGAGTAGCTAGGACTGAAATGAAGCTTGGTGAGCATCCCACACAAACGAATGCTCCACATGCGGGTTTCACATGCCACCAACTCCACATTGACAGGCAACTTCAGCGCCACAGGCATTTTCAGATAGCCCTCAATGCAAAGGCTCTAGACGCAAATATTGGTGTGAGAGCTAATTCAATCAAGGAAACACTGCATGTTGGTGAAGGGCATATTGAAGGAAGGATCAGCCGAGTGGTTCTTGTGGGAGAACAACTCCATTTGGATCACTAACTTCACACACCATCAGGCTTCCCAAGCAGCTCTCAAGGAAACTCAGTTTTCACACTCTATGCTTAGTGCCCTTTGAGTAGCTAGGACTGAAATGAAGCTTGGTGAGCATCCCACACAAACGAATGCTCCACATGCGGGTTTCACATGCCACCAACTCCACATTGACAGGCAACTTCAGCGCCACAGCCGTTTTCAGATAGCCTCAATGCAAAGGCTCTAGACGCAAATATTGGTGTGAGAGCTAATTCAATCAAGGAAACACTGCATGTTGGTGAAGGGCATATTGAAGAAGGATCAGCCGGGGGGGAAGTGGTTCTTGTGGGAGAACAACTCCATTTGGATCACTAACTTCACACACCCATCAGGCTTCCAAGCAGCTCTCAAGGAAACTCAGTTTCACACTCTATCCTTAGTGCCCTTTGAGTGCCTAGGACTGACATGAAGCTTGGTGAGCATCCCACACAAACGAATGCTGCACATGCGGGGTTTCACATGCCAACAACTCCACATTCACAGGCAACTTCAGCGACACAGCCGTTTTCAGATAGCCCTCAATGCAAAGGCTCTAGACGCAAATATTGGTGTGAGAGCTAATTCAATCAAGGAATCACTGCATGTTGGTGAAGGGCATATTGAAGAAGGATCAGACAAGTGGTTCTTGTGGAGAACAACTCCATTTGGCTCACTAACTTCACACACCATCAGGCTTCCAAGCAGCTCTCAAGGAAACTCAGTTTTCACACTCTATGCTTAGTGCCCTTTGAGTACCTAGGACTGAAATGAAGCTTGGTGAGCATCCCACACAAACGAATGCTCCACATGCGGGTTTCACATGCCACCAACTCCACATTCACAGCAACTTCAGCGCCACAGGCATTTTCAGATAGCCCTCAATGCAAAGGCTCTAGACGCAAATATTGGTGTGAGAGCTAATTCAATCAAGGAAACACTGCATGTTGGTGAAGGGCATATTGAAGAAGGATCAGCCGAGTGGTTCTTGTGGGAGAACAACTCCATTTGGCTCACTAACTTCACACACCATCCAGGCTTCCAAGCAGCTCTCAAGGAAACTCAGTTTTCACACTCTATGCTTAGTGCCCTTTGAGTGCATTATCTAGGAATGAACCTGGTAGAGCATCCCACACAAACGAATGCTCCACATGCGGATTTCACATGCCACCAACTCCACATTCACAGGCAAATTCAGCGCCACAGCCGTTTTCAGATAGCCCTCAATGCAAAGGCTCTAGACGCAAATATTAGTGTGAGAGCTAATTCAATCAAGGAAACACTGCATGTTGGTGAAGGGCATATTGAAGAAGGATCAGCCGAGTGGTTCTTGTGGGGAGAACAACTCCATTTGGATCACTAACTTCACACACCATCAGGCTTCCAAGCAGCTCTCAAGGAAACTCAGTTTTCACACTCTATGCTTAGTGCCCTTTGAGTGCATTATCTAGGAATGAACCTGGTAGAAGATCCCACACAAACGAATGCTCCACATGCGGGTTTCACATGCCACCAACTCCACATTGACAGGCAACTTCAGCGCCACAGCCGTTTTCAGATAGCCCTCAATGCAAAGGCTCTAGACGCAAATATTGGTGTGAGAGCTAATTCAATCAAGGAAACACTGCATGTTGGTGAAGGGCATATTGAAGAAGGATCAGCCGAGTGGTTCTTGTGGGAGAACAACTCCATTTGGCTCACTAACTTCACACACCATCAGGCTTCCAAGCAGCTCTCAAGGAAACTCAGTTTTCACACTCTATGCTTAGTGCCCTTTGAGTGCCTAGGACTGAAATGAACCTGGTAGAGCATCCCACACAAACGAATGCTTCACATGCGGGTTTTCACATGCCACCAACTCCACATTCTCAGGCAACTTCAGCGCCACAGCCGTTTTCAGATAGCCCTCAATGCAAAGGCTCTAGACGCAAATATTGGTGTGAGAGCTAATTCAATCAAGGAAACACTGCATGTTGGTGAAGGGCATATTGAAGAAGGATCAGCCGAGTGGTTTTTTCTGGGAGAACAACTCCATTTGGCTCACTAACTTCACACACCATCAGGCTTCCAAGCAGCTCTCAAGGAAACTCAGTTTTCACACTCTATGCTTAGTGCCCTTTGAGTAGCTAGGACTGAAATGAAGCTTGGTGAGCATCCCACACAAACGAATGCTCCACATGCGGGTTTCACATGCCACCAACTCCACATTCACAGGCAACTTCAGCGCCACAGCCGTTTTCAGATAGCCCTCAATGCAAAGGCTCTAGACGCAAATATTGGTGTGAGAGCTAATTCAATCAAGGAAACAATGCATGTTGGTGAAGGGCATATTGAAGAAGGATCAGCCGAGTGGTTCTTGTGGGAGAACAACTCCATTTGGCTCACTAACTTCACACACCATCAGGCTTCCAAGCAGCTCTCAAGGAAACTCAGTTTTCACACTCTATGCTTAGTGCCCTTTGAGTGCATTATCTAGGAATGAATCTGGTAGAGCATCCCACACAAACGAATGCTCCACATGCGGGTTTCACATGCCACCAACTCCACATTCACAGGCAACTTCAGCGCCACAGCCGTTTTCAGATAGCCCTCAATGCAAAGGCTCTAGACGCAAATATTGGTGTGAGAGATAATTCAATCAAGGAAACAATGCATGTTGGTGAAGGGCATATTGAAGAAGGATCAGCCGAGTGGTTCTTGTGGGAGAACAACTCCATTTGGCTCACTAACTTCACACACCATCAGGCTTCCAAGCAGCTCTCAAGGAAACTCAGTTTTCACACTCTATGCTTAGTGCCCTTTGAGTGCATTATCTAGGAATGAACCTGGTAGAAGATCCCACACAAACGAATGCTCCACATGCGGGTTTCACATGCCACCAACTCCACATTGACAGGCAACTTCAGCGCCACAGCCGTTTTCAGATAGCCCTCAATGCAAAGGCTCTAGACGCAAATATTGGTGTGAGAGCTAATTCAATCAAGGAAACACTGCATGTTGGTGAAGGGCATATTGAAGAAGGATCAGCCGAGTGGTTCTTGTGGGAGAACAACTCCATTTGGCTCACTAACTTCACACACCATCAGGCTTCCAAGCAGCTCTCAAGGAAACTCAGTTTTCACACTCTATGCTTAGTGCCCTTTGAGTACCTAGGACTGAAATGAAGCTTGGTGAGCATCCCACACAAACGAATGCTCCACATGCGGGTTTCACATGCCACCAACTCCACATTCACAGGCAACTTCAGCGCCACAGGCGTTTTCAGATAGCCCTCAATGCAAAGGCTCTAGACGCAAATATTGGTGTGAGAGCTAATTCAATCAAGGAAACACTGCATGTTGGTGAAGGGCATATTGAAGAAGGATCAGCCGAGTGGTTCTTGTGGGAGAACAACTCCATTTGGATCACTAACTTCACACACCATCAGGCTTCCAAGCAGCTCTCAAGGAAACTCAGTTTTCACACTCTATCCTTAGTGCCCTTTGAGTGCCTAGGACTGACATGAAGCTTGGTGAGCATCCCACACAAACGAATGCTCCACATGCGGGATTCACATGCCACCAACTCCACATTGACAGGCAACTTCAGCGCCACAGGCGTTTTCAGATAGCCCTCAATGCAAAGGCTCTAGACGCAAATATTGGTGTGAGAGCTAATTCAATCAAGGAAACACTGCATGTGGTGAAGGGCATATTGAAGAAGATCAGCCGAGTGGTTCTTGTGGGAGAACAACTCCATTTGGCTCACTAACTTCACACACCATCAGGCTTCCAAGCAGCTCTCAAGGAAACTCAGTTTTCACACTCTATGCTTAGTGCCCTTTCAGTACCTAGGACTGAAATGAAGTTTGGTGAGCATCCAACACAAACGAATGCTCCACATGCGGGTTTCACATGCCACCAACTCCACATTCACAGGCAACTTCAGCGCCACAGCTGTTTTCAGATAGCCCCTCAATGCAAAGGCTCTAGACGCAAATATTGGTGTGAGAGCTAATTCAATCAAGGAAACACTGCATGTTGGTGAAGGGCATATTGAAGAAGGATCAGCCGAGTGGTTCTTGTGGGAGAACAACTCCATTTGGCTCACTAACTTCACACACCATCAGGCTTCCAAGCAGCTCTCAAGGAAACTCAGTTTTCACACTCTATCCTTAGTGCCCTTTGAGTGCCTAGGACTGACATGAAGCTTGGTGAGCATCCCACACAAACGAATGCTCCACATGCGGGATTCACATGCCACCAACTCCACATTCACAGGCAACTTCAGCGCCACAGGCGTTTTCAGATAGCCCTCAATGCAAAGGCTCTAGACGCAAATATTGGTGTGAGAGCTAATTCAATCAAGGAAACACTGCATGTTGGTGAAGGGCATATTGAAGAAGGATCAGCCGAGTGGTTCTTGTGGGAGAACAACTCCATTTGGCTCACTAACTTCACACACCCATCAGGCTTCCAAGCAGCTCTCAACGGAAACTCAGTTTTCACACTCTATGCTTAGTGCCCTTTGAGTGCCTAGGACTGAAATGAACCTGGTAGAGCATCCCACACAAACGAATGCTTCACATGCGGGTTTCACATGCCACCAACTCCACATTCTCAGGCAACTTCAGCGCCCACAGCCGTTTTCAGATAGCCCTCAATGCAAAGGCTCTAGACGCAAATATTGGTGTGAGAGCTAATTCAATCAAGGAAACACTGCATGTTGGTGAAGGGCATATTGAAGAAGGATCAGCCGAGTGGTTTTTTTCTGGGAGAACAACTCCATTTGGCTCACTAACTTCACACACCATCAGGCTTCCAAGCAGCTCTCAAGGAAACTCAGTTTTCACACTCTATGCTTAGTGCCCTTTGAGTAGCTAGGACTGAAATGAAGCTTGGTGAGCATCCCACACAAACGAATGCTCCACATGCGGGTTTCACATGCCATCCCAACTCCACATTGACAGGCAACTTCAGCGCCACAGGCATTTTCAGATAGCCCTCAATGCAAAGGCTCTAGACGCAAATATTGGTGTGAGAGCTAATTCAATCAAGGAAACACTGCATGTTGGTGAAGGGCATATTGAAGAAGGATCAGCCGAGTGGTTCTTGTGGGAGAACAACTCCATTTGGATCACTAACTTCACACACCATCAGGCTTCCAAGCAGCTCTCAAGGAAACTCAGTTTTCACAACTCTATGCTTAGTGCCCTTTGAGTAGCTAGGACTGAAATGAAGCTTGGTGAGCATCCCACACAAACGAATGCTCCACATGCGGGTTTCACATGCCACCAACTCCACATTGACAGGCAACTTCAGCGCCACAGCCGTTTTCAGATAGCCCTCAATGCAAAGGCTCTAGACGCAAATATTGGTGTGAGAGCTAATTCAATCAAGGAAACACTGCATGTTGGTGAAGGGCATATTGAAGAAGGATCAGCCGAGTGGTTCTTGTGGGAGAACAACTCCATTTGGATCACTAACTTCACACACCATCAGGCTTCCAAGCAGCTCTCAAGGAAACTCAGTTTTCACACTCTATCCTTAGTGCCCTTTGAGTGCCTAGGACTGACATGAAGCTTGGTGAGCATCCCACACAAACGGGAATGCTGCACATGCGGGTTTCACATGCCAACAACTCCACATTCACAGGCAACTTCAGCGACACAGCCGTTTTCAGATAGCCCTCAATGCAAAGGCTCTAGACGCAAATATTGGTGTGAGAGCTAATTCAATCAAGGAATCACTGCATGTTGGTGAAGGGCATATTGAAGAAGGATCAGACAAGTGGTTCTTGTGGGAGAACAACTCCATTTGGCTCACTAACTTCACACACCATCAGGCTTCCAAGCAGCTCTCAAGGAAACTCAGTTTTCACACTCTATGCTTAGTGCCCTTTGAGTACCTAGGACTGAAATGAAGCTTGGTGAGCATCCCACACAAACGAATGCTCCACATGCGGGTTTCACATGCCACCAACTCCACATTCACAGGCAACTTCAGCGCCACAGGCATTTTCAGATAGCCTCAATGCAAAGGCTCTAGACGCAAATATTGGTGTGAGAGCTAATTCAATCAAGGAAACACTGCATGTTGGTGAAGGGCATATTGAAGAAGGATCAGCCGAGTGGTTCTTGTGGGAGAACAACTCCATTTGGATCACTAACTTCACACCACCATCAGGCTTCCAAGCAGCTCTCAAGGAAACTCAGTTTTCACACTCTATGCTTAGTGCCCCTTTGAGTGCATTATCTACGGAATGAACCTGGTAGAAGATCCCACACAAACGAATGCTCCACATGCGGTTTCACATGCCACCAACTCCACATTGACAGGCAACTTCAGCGCCACAGCCGTTTTCAGATAGCCCTCAATGCAAAGGCTCTAGACGCAAATATTGGTGTGAGAGCTAATTCAAATCAAGGAAACACTGCATGTTGGTGAAGGGCATATTGAAGAAGGATCAGCCGAGTGGTTCTTGTGGGAGAACAACTCCATTTGGCTCACTAACTTCACACACCATCAGGCTTCCAAGCAGCTCTCAAGGAAACTCAGTTTTCACACTCTATGCTTAGTGCCCTTCTGAGTGCCTAGGACTGAAAATGAACCTGGTAGAGCATCCCACACAAACGAATGCTTCACATGCGGGTTTCACATGCCACCAACTCCACATTCTCAGGCAACTTCAGCGCCACAGCCGTTTTCAGATAGCCCTCAATGCAAAGGCTCTAGACGCAAATATTGGTGTGAGAGCTAATTCAATCAAGGAAACACTGCATGTTGGTGAAGGGCATATTGAAGAAGGATCAGCCGAGTGGTTTTTTCTGGGAGAACAACTCCATTTGGCTCACTAACTTCACACACCATCAGGCTTCAGAGCAGCTCTCAAGGAAACTCAGTTTTCACACTCTATGCTTAGTGCCCTTTGAGTAGCTAGACTGAAATGAAGCTTGGTGAGCATCCCACACAAACGAATGCTCCACATGCGGGTTTCACATGCCACCAACTCCACATTCACCAGGCAACTTCAGCGCCACAGCCGTTTTCAGATAGCCCTCAATGCAAGGCTCTAGACGCAAATATTGGTGTGAGAGCTAATTCAATCAAGGAAACAATGCATGTTGGTGAAGGGCATATTGAAGAAGGATCAGCCGAGTGGTTCTTGTGGGAGAACAACTCCATTTGCTCACTAACTTCACACACCATCAGGCTTCCAAGCAGCTCTCAAGGAAACTCAGTTTTCACACTCTATGCTTAGTGCCCTTTGAGTGCATTATCTAGGAATGAATCTGGTAGAGCATCCCACACAAACGAATGCTCCACATGCGGGTTTCACATGCCACCAACTCCACATTGACAGGCAACTTCAGCGCCACAGCCGTTTTCAGATAGCCCTCAATGCAAAGGCTCTAGACGCAAATATTGGTGTGAGAGATAATTCAATCAAGGAAACATGCATGTTGGTGAAGGGCATATTGAAGAAGGGATCAGCCGAGTGGTTCTTGTGGGAGAACAACTCCATTTGGCTCACTAACTTCACACACCATCAGGCTTCCAAGCAGCTCTCAAGGAAACTCAGTTTTCACACTCTATGCTTAGTGCCCTTTGAGTGCATTATCTAGGAATGAACCTGGTAGAGCATCACACACAAAGGAATGCTCCACATGCGGGTTTCACATGCCACCAACTCCACATTGACAGGCAACTTCAGCGCCACAGCCGTTTTCAGATAGCCCTCAATGCAAAGGCTCTAGACGCAAATATTGGTGTGAGAGCTAATTCAATCAAGGAAACAATGCATGTTGGTGAAGGGCATATTGAAGAAGGATCAGCCGAGTGGTTCTTGTGGGAGAACAACTCCATTTGGCTCACTAACTTCACACACCATCAGGCTTCCCAAGCAGCTCTCAGGAAACTCAGTTTTCACACTCTATGCTTAGTGCCCTTTGAGTACCTAGGACTGAAATGAAGCTTGGTGAGCATCCCACACAAACGAATGCTCCACATGCGGGTTTCACATGCCACCAACTCCACATTCACAGGCAACTTCAGCGCCACAGCGTTTTTCAGATAGCCCTCAATGCAAAGGCTCTAGACGCAAATATTGGTGTGAGAGCTAATTCAATCAAGGAAACACTGCATGTTGGTGAAGGGCATATTGAAGAAGGATCAGCCGAGTGGTTCTTGTGGGGAGAACAACTCCATTTGGATCACTAACTTCACACCACCATCAGGCTTCCAAGCAGCTCTCAAGGAAACTCAGTTTTCACACTCTATCCTTAGTGCCCTTTGAGTGCCTAGGACTGACATGAAGCTTGGTGAGCATCCCACACAAACGAATGCTCCACATGCGGGATTCACATGCCACCAACTCCACATTGACAGGCAACTTCAGCGCCACAGGCGTTTTCAGATAGCCCTCAATGCAAAGGCTCTAGACGCAAATATTGGTGTGAGAGCTAATTCAATCAAGGAAACACTGCATGTTGGTGAAGGGCATATTGAAGAAGGATCAGCCGAGTGGTTCTTGTGGGAGAACAACTCCATTTGGCTCACTAACTTCACACACCATCAGGCTTCCAAGCAGCTCTCAAGGAAACTCAGTTTTCACACTCTATGCTTAGTGCCCTTTCAGTACCTAGGACTGAAATGAAGTTTGGTGAGCATCCAACACAAACGAATGCTCCACATGCGGGTTTCACATGCCACCAACTCCACATTCACAGGCAACTTCAGCGCCACAGCTGTTTTCAGATAGCCCTCAATGCAAAGGCTCTAGACGCAAATATTGGTGTGAGAGCTAATTCAATCAAGGAAACACTGCATGTTGGTGAAGGGCATATTGAAGAAGGATCAGCCGAGTGGTTCTTGTGGGAGAACAACTCCATTTGGATCACTAACTTCACACACCATCAGGCTTCCAAGCAGCTCTCAAGGAAACTCAGTTTTCACACTCTATCTTAGTGCCCTTTGAGTGCCTAGGACTGACATGAAGCTTGGTGAGCATCCCACACAAACGAATGCTCCACATGCGGGATTCACATGCCACCAACTCCACATTCACAGGCAACTTCAGCGCCACAGGCGTTTTCAGATAGCCCTCAATGCAAAGGCTCTAGACGCAAATATTGGTGTGAGAGCTAATTCAATCAAGGAAACACTGCATGTTGGTGAAGGGCATATTGAAGAAGGATCAGCCGAGTGGTTCTTGTGGGAGAACAACTCCATTTGCGCTCACTAACTTCACACACCAACAGGCTTCCAAGCAGCTCTCAAGGAAACTCAGTTTTCACACTCTATGCTTAGTGCCCTTTGAGTACCTAGGACTGAAATGAAGTTTGGTGAGCATCCCACACAAACGAATGCTCCACATGCGGGTTTCACATGCCACCA
>NW_026701800.1:0-80165 GCF_030435755.1 Ochotona princeps | reverse complement strand
CACCCACAAATTCAGAAGCCACAAACACAATATAGACAAACACTGACTTGAAATGAAAGCCCACATGGGGGCCACAAAGAAAAGAAGCTAGCCATTCTCAACCATGGTAAAGGGGAAGTTCCTTCTATTAAAGTACACAGAGGATGCCAAAGTTATACAGAGATCCCCAAACAAGAACAAAAAGACAAAATCACAACCTATCAACATTAACTTTGTATGTCACTTGCTTACACTCATCGATCAAAGACACAGATTAACACACTGGATCAAAGAGCAGAACACAGAAATCTTGTGCCTAAAAGAGACACATCTCATCAACAAAAATACGAGGGAGCTGAAAGTGAAAGGATGGAAAAGGATATTTCATACCAATAGAAAGGAAAGAACCAGTGTAGCCAAACTAATATCACATGACATACACTTCACGGTGAAAAACACTAAAAGAGATGAAGAGGGACACTATATAATGAACAAGGGAATCCACCCAGCAAAAAGAAATAATAATAAATATATACACACCAAGTAGAAATGCACTCAGCTACATGACACATTCATTGACAGACCTAACAGAAGACATAGAAATCAACACAACGGTAGCAGGGGACCTTAACACCCCATTCAGGGCAACAGACAGATCGACAAGGCAGAAATTCAGCAAGGAAACAACAAATTTCACACAGACAATAGAACAAATGGGATGAATTAACATTTACAGAACATTTCATTTCATTTCATGGAAACTGGATATACATTTTTTAGCTGTACATGGAACCTTCTCCAGGATTGACCATGTCATATGTCACAAAATAATCTGCAGCAATTTTTAAAAGAAACTGAAACAATCCTATACATCTTCGCAGACCACCATGAAGCAAAGCTATTTACCAGGAAACCAATATACCCCAGAAAATTTGTAAAGCCTTGAAAGCTGAACAAAACGCTATCCAACAAACCATGTCTTAGAGAAGAAATCACAGAGGAAATTTAAAAATTACTTAAAACAAAAGAAAACACAAATACAACCTACCAAAACTTGTGGGACACTGCCAAGGCAGTGGTAAGAGGTAACTTTATCCCAAGCAGTGCCCATATTAGAAAACAAGAAAGCCACCAGGTAAATGAGCTAAGCATACACCTGAAGGAGTTACAAAAACAAAAGCAAAATATTCCCAAGTTCAACATAAAAAATGAACAACTAATCAAAATGAAAGCAAATAAACCAAACAGAGACCAAAATGATAATACACAAAATCAGTAAAGAGTTGGTTCCTCAGGAAAATAAACAGAATAGACACCCCACTGGCTAAACTGATTTTTTTTTTGAAAAACAGAAGAAAACAAGATTAGTAGGATGAAAGAAAATAGGGAACAGAATATCAAAGATGAAAGAGATAACATAACCATTCAGAGAATAACCAGATATAATTACAAATAAATACATGCCAACAAATCAGAAGACTTTCAATACATGGATACATTCCTGGAGTCCTACCACCTACCTAAACTAAGTCATGAGGCAACAGATCACCTAAATAAACCTATAAGTGAAACAGAGAACAAATCAGTAATTGAATCCCTCCCAGCAAAGAAATATCTGGGTCCAGACAGCTTCACTACTTACTCTACAATGTATTCCAATTTGGAAATGACCACAATTCTTCATCAACTATCCAAAACAACAGAAAGAGAGGCAATTGGAAATCAGTATGCACAATACTCAGGCAACTGAAAATTAACCTATCATATAACGCAGCAATCCCACTGCTGGGAGTATATCAAAAAGAACTGATACATACACATGAGAAAGCAACATTTACCTCTACATTCACTGCAACACAATCAACAATGGCAAAACATGGGAACAAGCCAGACGTCCATTGAAGGAGGAGCACATCAAGAAACTGTGGTACAACTACCCTATGCAATTCAACTCAGCTATTTCAAAGAATAAAATATTACCCTTTGCAAACAAATGGTTTCAACTGAAGACCATTTTGCTCAGTGAAATGAGCGAATCCCAAAAGGACAGATATCCCATGTTCACTCGTATGTAAGACAACCCCCATGAAGAATGCAAAACAAAAACGAACGTAAACAAGCATAAACTTGTTCTGATCCCCAAGGACCCTATTCACATCAAGCTCCCTGCTCGTGGCAGGGAAAAGCAGTTGAGGACGGTCCAAAGCCTTGGGAACCTGCACCTGCATGGAGACCCAGAAGAGACTCCTGGCTTCGTATAGGCGCAGGACCGGCCATTTTGATCACTAGGAGAGTGAATCGTCCAATGGAAGATCTTCCTCTCTGTCTCTGCTCCTCTCTATATATCTGGCTTTCCAATAAAAATAAATAAATCTTTAAAAAAGGAATATTAACTTGCTACCCTTGATTATGCCAACAACATCATAAACCACATTAATGGCAGAAAGCTGACGCCAAGAATACACTTGACTTATTCAGTCTTCTGCTGATGGGCATTTCAGTTGCTTCCATGTTTTTGCAATTACTGATTGTGCTATGAACATAGGGGTGCATGTTGGTTTCTTGTGTAACAGGTGTTTTGGGTATATTCCTAGGAGTGCTACTGCTGGATCATATGGTATGCAGATTTTGAGTTGTTTGAGTGTTCTCCATACTGATTTCCATAAAGGCCGTACCAACTTGCAGCCCCACCAGCAGTGGAGTAGGGTTCCTTTTTAGCTATGGTTCATCTACTCCATGGAATACTACTCAGCTCTTAAAAAAAAAAAATGCAGTTCTTTGTGGCCAAATGGGCCCAACTGGAAACCATAATGCTAAGGGAAATGAGCCAATCCCAAAAGGTTAGATACCACATGTTTGTCTTAAATTAAGATAAAATGATGTCAATATGAAAAATAGTACCTGTAAAATGTAACATTATCTCAACCTCAAGCAGCCTATCCCACATGCAATAAGATATTGTGACATAACCAATGAACCAACAATCAATGTGAGTCAGACTGCTTATGACCTACATCAAAGAACTGTAAAACCTAATATACTTTTAATACCCTATGTTATTCTATAATGGAACGGGACAGCAGAGAAATCTTTCATCTCCCTAGAATGTGTGAGGTAGATGTGAAATACAACCTACCAGGATCATAACTGGTAACTCTCAGACAACAGACTCGAATCAGCATTAGACAATAGTTAAATTACAAAGACATATGGGGGAATCAAGAGAGATCCCGACAACCCCTTAACAGGAGGTCATATGCATAGAGCAGGAGATGACCCCAGAGCGGAGCAGGTGGACAGGAGGAGGCTGGTATCCCAACCCTGAAGACTCCTGGATCCTCACCATGGACTATCAGTACAAGCACAAAGGACTATACCCCAACTACCAAGGAGACCATGGGGAATTGGAGTGCCTTCGGAGGCCAAGAACTCTAAGGTCATCCACTCCAGCTTGAATCTACTACATGGGATGGAAGAAGTCCAAATCCTCCCTCCCAGGATCCAAGAGCATCAGAACAACAGCCAACAGCCCTGAGCAGTCCACAGAAACAGAAGAACAGCAAACTTCCTTCGGGACCAGGGAGGGGAATTCTCTCTGGTCCTCACTTGGTTCCAACTCTGGGTCCACAACCAATGACCATCAGGATGGCTCCAGAAACCCCTCAAAACAAATAACCAAACAAACAAACAAAAAATCTAGAATAGATAGACAGAGAACAACAAGGAAAGCCTAGAATCAGACAGGAAACGTTCAGCGTGGACTCACTTATATCTAACTAGGTGGTACACAAAGATTAGTTACTCCTCACTAGGGCATTGAAGATTTCTCTGCACATCCCTCCTTAAAGCTGTTCTGCACCTAAACTGTTGACATATGTCTTGTTAGAGTTATAAGCCAGTCTAGACTTCCCGAAAAAAAAAAAAAAAGCCAGGTGTAGCAAAATTACACTTCAACACTATAGAAAGCCAAATACTACAATGAAAATAGACATGAGACAGTTGAATAGTAATCTATAGCCATTTAAGGTGTATAGAACCCAGTTGCATATAAACTAAAATTGAAATGTCAATGAAGAAGTCACATTATGTGGTTAAGAACTTGCATTTTTTTTTTTAACATTTTGCCTAGTCAATACTAAGTCCACTAATTCCATAACGTTACAAATTGTTGCTGATGTTATGTTAGGGCTTTTAATTGATAGGGATGATACTCTGCCCGCTCTACCTTCAGACAAGAGATGGTCTCCCCAAGAAGCCATTGAGCTAATCTGGACAATAAGATACTGGACTCTATGCTTGGTATATGCTTGCAATGAAAGAATCTCAACTGAACTTGAACTGTGGCAATGCAGCAAGATGGAGGACTCCACCATGGGGGGAGGGTTTGGGAAGGGATAGGGGGAATCCCAGTACCTATAAAACTGTGTCACATAATGCAATGTAATAAAAAAAAGAAAAAAGAAAAAAAAGAATACACTTGACTGTCTTACTGTACAACACAGGAAACAACAGAGGGAGGACATTATTAAGATCATTTGTAACACTGTTTTTGCTTCATCTCATGGAATTTGACAGTTGTGTGTTTTATTTCATTTCCTCAAAATGTGCTTCTTTTCTACTACTAACTTCAGTGACACTTAGGTCATACGGGAGCATCGCCTTCCTCAGGAAAGTTTTTGATTTTCTTTTCCATTTCTTCAGTGACATATTGGCCATTCAGTCGCATGTTATTTAACTTGATGTCATTCTAAGTTTTTGATTACTGATCCTGTTGGTGATTTTGGTTTACAGCTTTTCATTTAAGAAGTATAGTAACTGTGTAATAGAAACTATCCTAACCAGCTGTAAAGATGTGATGCAGTATGCATCTCTACTTCCAAACCAATGATGAACTCTGAGCAACACTTAGAAATATGATCTGACAATAACACCCTGGACTCTCTTCCATTGTTCCTATCTGCAAAGTAAGGTTACAGTTAAGCATCAGAATGATGGTCATGTGACTCTTTATGATGGACTATACTACTACATTAATATGGGGGAAATCAGTGAGGAAGGGGACTTGGGGAGGGGATAGGAAACCCCAGAGCCTATGCAAGTACACTATAAAACAACAACAACAAAACAACAAAAATAACAATAAATCACAGGAAAAAATAAAACCATATCCAGCTGAAATCCGAGAAAGCATCCAGGAAATCAGGACAAAATATTGAAGAGTTGAAACAGGAAAAAATGAGTGTAGGAACCCCCCAAACTAATGGATAAAAAGCATGGTGGTGTGGTGTGGTGTTTGCTTTTTCTTTTTCAGCATAAGCTGTTTATTAGAGGCCAGCTACAAACACAAGTTGACCACTGACTGACACCCTAGCTTGCAAGAACATAAATTACATTCTGTTTCAGACCTACCTTCCTTCTTTTTTCTTCTTCTCTCTCTCTCTCTCTCTCTATTTTTTTTATGATCTCACATAGTTGATTGGGTACAGTGGGTCAAGGGCAACAGGAAAGTGGGTAAGACCACTGTTTCCGTACTAATACCATCATTTATTCCCTGTATCTGAGGTCAGGGTAGAAACAAAGGGAGAAGCCCCACCCAGCCTCCCACCCACCCCAGGTCCCCAATGTGGGGCATGCTCGAGGGTCCTGCTCAAGCAGTTTTGACAGATCAACAGTTTTGAATTGCTGCCAATCTCGCCAATCCAAATATGATGAAATCTATTCAGAATCCACTGGCTGAGACAGTCTCTTCATGGTTGGGGTTCTGAGATCAGCAGTTCAGTTGGAGGGATTTCCAAAGAAACTTCGTCTGAGATGATCCCATTCCTGATTCGTGTGTGTGCTAACGAGTATAGGGTCCTGCATGGCCCGTCACTCCAATCAGCTTATGCACATGATGGTGGTTGCAACTGCTGGGTCAGTTCTGTTTCCAGCCCTGTCTTCCACGCAAAACAATGGGTGTTGCAGTCCAGCCTCATCCTGCCCACTTCATACAAACCAATGGGAGCTGCAGTTAGTTGGGGCAGCTCCCCATAGCCCCACCAGACCTGCCCCCTACTCTGGTTCCCATGCTTGCCACTATGTACTGCAAATTCGTTCAGTCTGTCCTACATCCCATTTAACTCTCATACATGTCAATGGGCATTGAAGAACCTCTTTATGCCTATGTGACCTTTAGTCTTCAAAGGCCCTCACTGTAGGACAGCAACAAGGAATTCTACCACTGTGTCTAGAGAATACAGAGCATAAAAGCAATAACCTACATGCTTGCCTGAAATACCATAAGTGCAAATAGTAAAGCAAGTAGAAGGAAGAAAAAGAAAACATTAAAATGATACCAAATCACTACAGCAATTCATTCATGTCTACAGTTGACTATCGATCGATGAAACTGACAAATTATTCTCAAGAGAAAACAAGGAAAAAAGACAAAGCGCTTGCAAAATTAGATCAGAATCAAAGAAGAAAATTTCTGCCAGTCATACCCAACCATAAATAACTAAAAACAGAAAAGGAAAGGAGGGATTCGTAAACACTGAAAACATCTTAGTTCAATCTTTCAAGAATTTAGGCAATATAGATAGAACAGATTCATCCAAGAAAGACATATTCGCTAAAATTCAGTCCAGTGAAAGACAATCTGAACACAATTGTAACTCACAACAAGACAGAATTAGTAAGAAACCAAAACACCATGAAGAGATGTTTAAAACCAGATGGCTTCATTTCTGAAAACTTCCAAATACTTAAAACATCATTAAAACCTGAGTCACAGACCATTCAAAGAAATAGAGGCAAAGAAAAAACAATGTGATTATGAAGTTATTATACAAAAGCATCACTTGTGACTATTTGCCAAATTGTCAACACATTGCAAACTACAGAAGCATAATAAAATATGTACATCTGGTGTGTATTTCAGAATTACTCTAGAAATACAAGGATGACATGGAAAAAAATCAATCGTTGTAATAAATCATTTTAACACAATAAAAATTTATAAACCTGGAAATCACCTCCACAGACAACAAAGCTATCCGGGAAAATACAAATAGTGAAATAAGATTTTTAAAAATTTGATTGAAAACACACACCACAACACAGAAGAACTTCATAACAATAATGGAAAAAAAGTCCTCTGCAATATTTTAAAAAATCAACAAATTAAGAATGGAAGAAAAATCTCAGCTTCACAGCAATCTTCCCTGAAAAGATCTCCTTACAACTAATATCATACATGAACAAAATAACTTAAATCTTTCCTCCTAGACCAGGTATAAGAGAACCATTTAAGTGCTCATTTACTTCTATCCATTGTTTTAGGGGTTTTACAGTGGGGCAACTGGAGCTGGAAGCAAGGAAATAAAAAGCAACCATTCTGGGAAAGAGGCAGAATTAACCCTATTCTCCAGCAGCATAACCTCTCACACACAACAAATCAGCTGCAGAAGAATGGCGTAATACACTAAGTACAAAGGCATAGCAAGACCAGCAGAACAAAATCACAAAAGGAAGTGAGAAGAGATGCCATCACTCACCAACAAGGGTCTCCATTCTGCACCTGGACATCTGCAGCTTCCGATGCTTCTGCAGCCCTGAGTCCCAGGATCAACTCAAGGAAACCACCAGCCAGGGCCTGCAGGTGGCTGCTGCCCAGCTTGCACACACTAAGACCTAGTGGTTTCCACAGAGCACCACTGGGAAGGGGAGGCTGCTGGCTGGACAAGTGCCTTGTGTGCTGCTGAAGAGCACACGGGCCTGTGGTGAGGGCCCCTGCAAACAAGTTGCTGCCTTGCTATGCACCTGGGTGTCATCTTCCGCATGGCATCCATGGTGACACTGACCTGGCACATGGAGGTCAAAGGAGTTGGGTGACATTCAAGGCTCCACAAAGTTGTAGCACAGAGGAGATTACAGCAGTTGGCCAAGCAACCACTCTTGGAGAAGTCTCTGCCAGTGTTGCCAGTGTCACATATGGGTGTCTGTTCATGTCTCAGTTGCTCCACTTTGGATCCACTTCCTGGAGAGTACAGCAGAGGACGGTCAAATCCTTGGAACCCAACAACCACAAGGGAGACCTGGAGACAGCTTCTGCTTCTTGGCTTCAGACCATATCAGACACTGTAGGTAGAATAAAAAAAAAAATGACATGGCAACCAAAATCTTTCGAAACAACAACCAAGTGTCCATATTCATATCTGAAAAACTAGATTGCAGAGTAAACAAACCTGCTAGAATAAAAGATGAACTTTACCCAACAAAGAAAGGGCAAATTCACCAATGAAGAGAAAAACCCTGAATACATTTTCCTCACAACACCTCCCTTACATAAAAGATATAAAACCAACCAACCAACCAAACAAAAACAAAAACAAAAAAGTTGTGAAACTGAGAGAACAGAGGAGGAATCCATAGAGTTATAACTGCAATGCAGTCTTTAATACTTCTTGCCCAAAAACCAGTAATAAGATTAACAGTCAATAATTTAGCAAAAACACTAAAGAATTCAACCTTTCCACCCAGTAATTGAACCTAATTCAACAACAGCAGAACACACACTCATTTCAAGTTCAAAAGAACCATTCACCAACACAGACCACTCCCTGATCATGAAACAAACTGATAAACTGAAGTGATTTAAAATCACACAAACTATCTTCCTTACCTAACTGAAATGAAAGCAAAAACTTAGTAACACCAGCAACTGGAAAAACCTCCCAAAGCTAGGAATTCAGACAATAGAGTCCACTTGTGAATTCAAAATTCAATAAAGCCATAATGCCTACATTCATACAGAGTAAAATCTATGCCTTTATGATATCCATATACATACATATTATACTCTCCTAAAAACACATACATATGCACAAATACCCCCATTCTTTGTCCTGGTTCCCTGCATGTCCGCAGCCCCACCCTCATCCTCTCTTGTCTCTCCCCTTCCTCATCTCTTTCCCACTTCGGCATGCCAGAACACCTGCTTACCTAATTATACACTTATGTAAAAGTATGCACGACTACATACATAAGCACATACATATGTAATTACACATATGCCATTATAAGTTACTTATATGTATATGAGCACATGCATATATACATACGCACACAATACAAATACACCAATACCCCATTCCTTGCCTTGTTTCCCTTTCCCCACCCCGTCTCCCCTTGTCTCTTCTTCACAGTCTCCCTCTCTCCCCCTTCTTCCTCCCTCCTCTCCTGTCCCCCATGTCCCCTCTATCCCTGTGCCCGCTCAAAGCCCATGAAATGTTCCCATATCTAAACATGAGAATACACAAATACAGACCTATATAAACTCATTCATGCCTACATTCATACATACATATTTGCATAAATATACTTTATGATATATAGTACACATGTACACCTATATTGACAGACGTACATTTCAACAAATACAGACCCCATTCTTTCCCCTAGTTCCCTTTCCCCACCCAAATGCTTAGGTCCCTGCCACCCATGGGGAAGACCCACATGGAGATTTGGCACCTTGGCTTTGGTGAGGCCCAGTGTGGCCTGTGGCAGCCACTTGCAGAGAGAGAGAACCCTCTGCCCCACTCTATTGTGTTTCAAGAAATACATAAACACACAAAAACATCATACATAAATGTATAACTAAGTAAACAAATACACACCTGTATTCATACATACTCATGCAAACACACAATGCCTAAATACATAGGTACATATATCATAAACACATAATACATACACACAACGAATTACCTACGTGAATGCATGTATGCACACACATAACCATTTGTTGATTGCATAAACAATTATACATAAACACATATACCTATGTAAATATCTATAATTCTTAACCAAAACCATGTAAATATATACGTAAAAGCATGCATAAATATACATGTATAGGCACATATGTATACACATACCTAAACACATTTATTCATACATACATACTTAAGTAAAAACATACACTCTTACACTCATATACACACACATATATATAATTACACATACACCTTTATAAGCACGTGTATATATACTTAAACACACACACATATACACACCCCCATTTCTTGTCCTGGTTCCCTTTCCCAACCCCCATTTCCCCTTGACTCTCTCTTTCCCATATCTCTCTCCCACTTCCTCCTCCCTCCTCTCCCTGGGCACCTAAATCAAGAAGTACGCAAAGGGCAAGATGTCAGAATAAGGTAACAACACGTTTAAACAGACTGAGAAACATTTAATCAGGATGAAGCAGAGAAGACACATTCCAGGAAATTGAGGACAGAACAACAGCAGAGGGGTATCTGGAGACTGACAGACACAAGAAAGCAGCAGACACAATGGTGTGGTGTTGCAGTGACTGATACTCCAGCGGCATTCAGCTAACAGCAATCTGAACTCGACCAGCAGCCAGAACTCCACCAGCAACCAGGTGGGAAAGGATTTTCACTGAGAGCTCTGGAGGTGAACCCGGACAAAAAACTGCCCATCCTGCTCGTCTGTTTGATTTGACCAGGAGCAGAGACAGAGTAGCAGGTTCTAGATGGGCACTACGGGAACAGGGTGGATTTCACGGGCCAGTTCGCCCCCAAGAGCCAAACTGGGCAGCATTTTGCATAAGAAGGCAAAGATAAGGGAAAGGCCTGAGCATATGCTGAGCTGGGAGTGAATACATTTCTGACTCAGTAAACTGCAACAACGTAGGATCCTACAGGTGCCACCCAAGACAGGTCCAGGGAGCCCTCAGACATGACCTCCAGCAGATCAAGAACTCTAGTAGTGGCATGTCAGGCACCATTTTGTACAGTGTGGCAAAAGTTTCAGGACTGCAGGGGACAACAGTGAACTGCACATGTGCTGAGCTCACCAGAACTCACCGAGTTCCGTGGATTGCACTGGTCACACAGGAAAATAACATTAACTATGGCATCGTATGTGTCAAAATAGGTCGTGTGGCCCTCAGAACTAATGCCCAACAGGTTCCAGCAAGATCATCATCACCAACAACCTAGCTATATAGGACACCTGGTGTCTCCCTAATCCTGGGACCTGCTCCAACCGGAAGTGGGAGAAAGGTTGTACAGACAATGGTGCAGCCTCAGCACAACATCAAAGCTGATAGAGAATGGTGAGCCAGGAGCTGGGGCTACAGAGACCATGGGGAAAATCTAACGTAAGAACCCAGATCTGGAACTCAATGGAGGGAGTGGCACAATTTTCATACATGCAAAGAGCCATGTACTAACTGCAATAAGTAAAATTAAACTGTAAACCTGTGGGTTACACAGCTTAGAAACCTGCCACAAGGAGAAGACTCTGCTAACCAGATGTACAATGATCAAGAGCAAAAGAACAAACAAAGGCACATTGAATATTACTGAAGACTCCCCTCCAAAGCAGCAAAAGCCTTTACCAATCTCAAAGTTAATCAGGGAAGACATCCAGAAAATGAGGGATACAGACTTCGAAACACTTGTTATAAAGCTGCTTATCAACAACGAGAAGCACATAAAGCAGGCATTCAAGGAATTTATGGAATATGTCACACTGGAAATGAATCAAAATAAAAACTGATACATTAGAAATGAAGAATACAGTGGAGCAAATCAACTGAACTTAACCTGTGGTCATGTAACAAAGTGGAGCAATCCACCATGGGGGGAAGGTGTGGGGAGGGGTGGGGGAAATCCCAGTACCTATTAAACTAATACAATGTAATTAATGAATAAAAAATACAATGTAAAAAAATAAATAAAATAAAATAAAATAAATTACAGTGGAGAGTCTCCAAAAGAATGAAGCAACCAGAAGAAAGAATCTCACAATTGGAAGATATTTCCTGTCACCAGGGGGAAACAAACAAAAGCTGAAGGCAGAGCTGGATCAGGCCAAAACATGTATTCAAGAACTGAAACACACAGAGTCCTAATGTAAGAATTATGGGAGTCTCAGAAGGTGCAGAAAAAAAAAGCTGGGATTAATGGTGTATTCAATGAAATAGTAAGCAAAAATTTCCCCAATGTAGCGAAAGAATTGGGAAACAACATCCAGAAGGGTCACAGAACTCCCAAACCGGGTGGACCAAAAACATTCTTCACCACAACATATATAATCAACCTCTCTTCAATCAAACAGCAGTAAAAGATCCTTAAATTTAAGTGCACATTACAAAAAAAAAAAAGTCAATTGACATATAAAGGAATGACAAACTCACAGGAGATTTCTCACAGGAAACTCTACAGGCAAGAAGAGAATGGAGCGACATATTCCAGATTCTAAAAGCAAAAAAAAATTGTTACCTTAGGGTAACATATCCAGCAAAGCTTTCTTTTCTTTGGTAATGAAAACAAATTCTTCCACAGTAAAGTTAAAAGAATATACCTCTTGCAAACCTGCCCTATAAAGGATATTTAAAGATGTTCTCTTCACAGAGAAGAGGAATAGCACCCAGCAAAACCAAAGGCAAATGTGAAGAACATCCCAGCAAAATGACAACAGAACACTAAATCAATGAACAATGCATTCCTAAAATGACAGGACCAAATTCCCACTTATACATATTAACCCTTGAAGTAATAGGCTTAAGCTCAACCGTACGCCACAGATTAGTGGACTGGATTAAAAACAAAACCCATTTATTTGTTGCCTACAGGAGACACACTTCACTAACAGATATTAGCAGAAACTATATCTCACAGATTTCGATGTTTTTGCTCTTCAAAACATTTTCCTGGGTAAGGGGCCGCTTGGGCCGTCACCCCGCCTGCCGGAAGTGTAGGGTTTTGGGGCACCTTTCAAGGCCCTGGAGGTTCCTCTTCCTACCCAGGGCCTTCCACCCCCGCCGGGAGGCCCTCCACCTTAGCCTGGTGACCCTCAGCACTGACTACAGCAGGCCAGTGACACCTCACACTGGCCGGGGGCCCTCCACCCCGGCCCGGGCCCTCTCACTCACTCTCCCTGCCAGGAGCCCTCCACCCTGGCCCGGGCCCACACTCACTAACCCTGCCGGTGACCCTCCACCCCGGCCCGGGCCCTCACACTCACTAACCCTGCCGGTGACCCTCCACCCCGGCCCGGGCCCTCTCACTCACTAACCCTGCCGGTGACCCTCCACCCCGGCCGGGGCCCACACTCACTATCCCTGCCAGGAGCCCTCCACCCTGGCCTGGGCCCTCACACTCACTATCCCTGCCAGGAGCCCTCCACCCTGGCCCGGGCCCTCTCACTCACTAACCCTGCCGGTGACCCTCCACCCCGGCCGGGGCCCACACTCACTATCCCTGCCAGGAGCCCTCCACCCTGGCCCGGGCCCTCACACTCACTATCCCTGCCAGGAGCCCTCCACCCCGGCCCGGGCCCTCACACTCACTCTCCCTGCCAGGAGCCCTCCACCCCAGCCCACCCCGGCCCGGGCCCTCACACTCACTCTCCCTGCCAGGAGCCCTCCACCCTGGCCCGGGCCCTCTCACTCACTAACCCTGCCGGTGACCCTCCACCCCGGCCGGGGCCCACACTCACTGTCCCTGCCAGGAGCCCTCCACCCCAGCCCACCCCGGCCCGGGCCCTCACACTCACTAACCTGACCTCCACTCACCTCGGCTTCCACGCGTCCGCTCGGCTCGGAGTACTCGCATCGACTGGTCCGTGAGAGTGACCCTGACGCCTGCGTGAACCCAGCGTGTGCGTGACCCCAGCGCCAACGTAACGACGTCACCTACGTGACCCCAGCGTGCTCAGTAATGGCCGCCTTCCAGCTCGGCCAGGAGAGAAGAGCTGAGCTGCGCAAAACTGTGAGTTAATGGGCACAGGATCTTCCTTTTTAGCTGCCTGCATTTTCAATAAAAATACAATAAATATTAAAAAAAAAAAAAAGTCAGTCTCCAGGAAGGGTAGCACATTGGTGCTCCTTCCCCAGGCCTGTGCAGGGTCTGCTCGGGGCTGGCCCTCGGCCTCTTGGAGGGTTAGGGATCTGGGGACCCTCTGCGGCCCAGTTCAGGGATGCTCTGTCAGCCCCCGGCAATCTGGAGGGTTAGGGGATCTGGGGGCCCTATACGGCCCGGGTCGGGGATGCTCTGTCAGCCCCCAGCATCCTGGAGGGTTAGGGGGTCTGGGGGCCCTCTGCGGCCCGGGTCGGGGATGCTCTGTCAGCCCCAAGCATCCTGGAGGGTTAGGGGATCTGGGGGCCTTCTGCGGCCCGGGACGAGGATGCTCTGTCAGCCCCTGGCAATCTGGAGGGTTAGGGGATCTGGGGGCCCTCTGCGGCCCGGGTCGGGGATGCTCTGTCAGCCCCAAGCATCCTGGAGGGTTAGGGGATCTGGGGGCCCTATACGGCCCGGGTCGGGGATGCTCTGTCAGCCCCCAGCATCCTGGAGGGTTAGGGGATCTGGGGGCCCTCTGCGGCCCGGGTCAGGGATGCTCTGTCAGCCCCCAGCATCCTGGAGGGTTAGGGGATCTGGGGGCCTTATGCGGCCCGGGAGGAGGATGCTCTGTCAGCCCCTGGCAATCTGGAGGGTTAGGGGGTCTGGGGGCCCTTTGCGGCCCGGGTCGGGGAATGCTTCATCTGTTGATTCACTCCCCAAGTGGCCACAAAAGCTGGAGCTGAATCAATCCAAGGCCAGGAGTCCCAAGCCTCTTCCCGGTCTCCTACGTGGGTGCAGGGTCCCAAGGCTTTGGACAGTCTTTGACTGCCTTCCCAGGCCACAAGCAGGGAGCTGGATGGGAAATGTGGCTGCCAGAATATGAACCAGCACCCCTATGGGATCTCGGCACGTGGTGCAAGGCAAGGACTTTGCCACTAGGCTACTGTGCTGGACCCCCAACTACTCTACTTCTAATCCAGGTACCTGCGCATGTGCCAGGGAAGGCAACAGATTATATAACCCAAGTACTTGGGTCTCTGCTATCTGCAGAATTGGAGTTACTGATTCCTGTTTCCTACTTGTTTTCAGCCTGGCCATTTTGGGCATTTAGGGAGTATATCAGTGGTTGAAAGGGCGCTCTCTGGTACTATGTTTGGAACAAATGAAAATAACCACTTTGTAAAAAAGATAATTTAGGGGCCTGGCACGGTAGCCTACTGGCGAAAGTTCTTGCCTTGCATGCATCAGGATCACATATGGGTGCCAGTTTGTAACCTAGATGCTCCACCTCCCTTCCTGTGGTCAGGGAAAGTAGTAGAAAATGCCCAACTCCTTGGAACTCTGCATCTGCATGAGAAACCCAAATAAGTCCTGGCTCCTGGCTTTGGATTAGCTCAGCTGTGGCTGTTGCGACCACTTGGGGAGTGTACCAGCAGAAGGAAGACCTTGTGTCTTGCCTTCTCTGTATCTCTCCTTCTCTGTAAGTCTTCCTTTATAATAAAAATAAACACATCTTGAAAAATAAAAAAGTAACTGTGGAAGTTGATGCCTGCATTAACTCCCCTGTTGACAGTAACCGTCTCTCAATGTATATGTATCTGAAAATACCGTCCCGAGGGCAGTCTAGCTCTTATGCCAGCTGCAGTGCCTGCATCTTGTATTGAAGTGCCTGAGTTTGGTTCCCAGATTCAGCTCCCAGTTTTGATGTCTTGTTGTAGTGGATCCTAGGAGCAGTAGATGATGGCTTCTGGGTCCCTATCATCCACACAAGAGACCTAAATTGAGGTTCCAGCTGCAGTCTGTCTAGTCCTAGGCATTGTGGGTAATTAAGAAGTGAATGGGAGATGGAACCACTTGTTTTTCTCTGTCTCCATCTGTGGGGTACAAGATGAGTGTAGGTCATTTTAATTGTTCAGAGAACTCAGAAATACTAAAAGATGATAGGGGTTACATTAAAAGGTACAAGGCATAGCTTTATAGGCTTCATGCTGGCCAAACATAAAACAGTTTCAGTATTTTGAAAGTAAAAATCACTTGCAATACATTCAATAAGCAAAAATAATTTACCAATGCAATTAACAGGATTTTTAGGGGAATTTTTAAAAAAGATTTATTTATTTTTATTGGAAAGGCACATTAACTGAAGGAAAGAGAGAGAAAGAGATCTTCTGCCTGCTGGTTTACTCCCCAAATGGCTGCAACAGCCAAAGTTGAGGCAATCTGAAGCCAGGAGCCTGGGCTTCTTCCAAGTCTCCCATGTGTAGAGTCCCAAGGTTTTGGCTATTCCCTGCTGCCCTACTGATCCATAAGCAGGCAGCTCAACAGGAAGTGGAGCAAGTGGGATATGAACCTGTGCCCATACAGGATCCCAGCGGGTGCATGGTAAAGATTTAGCCCTTGAGCCATTAGGCCAGGCCCACCTGTGTTCCATGTTTAGTTGGGTTCATTTGTATCTACTTGTGTTAAAGTTTTAGATTTTGTTTTAAATTCCATGTTACTGTCATTTTATTGCTGCTAATGTAGTTTAAGAAGGCAGTAGTAGCGTACATGTGCTTGACCTGATTTTGAAGAATTTATCTAGCCTAGGGCCCAGCGGCGTGGCCTAGTGGCTAAAGTCCTCGCCTTGAATACCCCGGGATCCCATATGGGCACCGGTTCTAATCCCGGCAGCTCCACTTCCCATCCAGCTCTCTGCTTGTGGCCTGGGAAAGCAGTCGAGGACGGCCCAATGCATTGGGACCCTGCACCCACGTGGGAGACCTGGAAGAGGTTCCTGGTTCCCGGCATTGGATCGGCACAGCATCGGCCGTTGCGGCTCACTTGGGGAGTAAATCATTGGATGGAAGATCTTCCTCTCTGTCTCTCCTCCTCTCTGTATATCTGACTTTGTAATAAAATAAATAAATCTTTAAAAAAAAAAGAATTTATCTGGCCTATAGTAAACCAGGTCACAGAAACCCATTCAGCAGCTGACCTATTTCTTGGTGGATACAATCTGGTAGTATCAGAAGAAAATTATTACCAGTTTATAAAACTAAAGGGTTTTGGAACTGACCTCATTTGAAAGATGTAATGTGTCTTAACATAATAGTCCTAGCATTGCATTGCCTGAAGTGGTTTGCTTTAAGTAAATGAAAAATTGGGATTTGTGGAAAGCTCAGTTTTCTAAGGCTGGCTGCTTTCCTTTCTTTCTTTCTTTCTTTCTTTCTTTCTTTCTTTCTATCTCTTTCTCATTCTTTTTTCCTTTTAAGATTTAGGTACTTGAGATACTGAGTTCAGAGTGGGAGAGAGTGAGATATTCCATCCCCTGGTTTACTCCCCAGATGGCCACAGTGGCTGTACCAGGTCTGGCCAAAGCTGGGAGCAAGGAGCTTCTTTCATATCTCCCTAGTGGGCAGCAGAAATCAGTAATCAGGACATGAGCTGGTGCCTATATAGGATGCCGTGCTGCAGTAGCATGTTGAATCCCCACAGTGCTGGCCCCTCCAAGGGGTTTTTACATAGGTTATCCCTGTGTACACGGGGAGAATAAAACAGGGCAGCTATATGTGGGAGGTATCCTCAGCAGTCATTCCAGTCTTTCCAAATAGCAGCACCCTCATGTAGCTGATAAGCCACAAAGACTGCATTTTCTCCAATGCTGTTTCTGATCTTTGTAGATGTAAAGACACAGTGACCCATGTCTAGGAGGTGCACAGGTAGTTCATGGTTTGTAGTGAGTGGCAGGAATTTTCATCTTTCTCCATTTCTTAATCTGAGTATTCTTGGCATGTTGGACTGAATAATTACTGGTACGGGGTGGTCCTGACCATTGGAGGTTGTGATAGAGCTTCCCAGGCATTCGTCCTGGAATGCTGGAATGCCAGCCATACGCCCAGACACGGCATGTCTCTGAGAGTCAAATAGGAGACTAGAAAGTAAATTCAGAGGGCATGTTCATACTCTTCAAACCCCAGTTTGCCTCCTAGATAGCCGGAGAATGCCTGTCAAAACCAGCAAGGTAACAGCAGTGTGTTATTACAGTCTAATCCAGATGTCCCCATCTGATTTCCCAAATTACCCCAGTACTATCTCTTACAATAAAACCGAACAAATAAATCACATCTTCTGAAGGGTCAATGCTCCCAACTCTGAGCCGTGTCTCTAATAGTCATGAGCATGCACTTCTTTTCCATCTGCAGCAATGTTTATTTCCCGATCTTCTGATGATTTTGACTTTCTAAAGATTTATTTATTTTTTATTTCCTTAAAGATTTATTTATTTTTATTGCAAAGTCACATATGAGAGGAGAGACAGAGAGGAAGATCTTCTGCCCAATGATTCATTCCCCAAGGCACCTCAACGGCCGGTGCTGTGCCGATCCTAAGCCAGGAGCCAGGAGCTCTTTTGGGTCTCCCACACGGGTGCAGGGTCCCAAGGCTTTGGGCCATCCTCGACTGCATTCCCAGGTCACAAGCAGGGAGCCTGATGGAAAGCGTGGCTGCTGGGATTAGAACCAGCACCCATATGGGATCTCAGCGCATTCAAGGCAAGGACTTCAGCCACTAGGCCACCACAATGGGCCCCAAGATTTAATTTTTATTGGACGGTCAGATATACAGAAAGGAGGAGAGACAGAGAGGTAGATCTTGCATCTGATGATTCACTCCACGAGCGGCTGCAACGGTTAGAGCTGAGCCAATCTGACACCAGGAGCCCGGAGCCTCATCCATGTCTCCCGCTCAGGTACAGGGTCCCAAGGCTTTGGGCCATCCTTGAATGGTTTCTCAGACCACAAGCAGGGAGCTGGATGGGAAGTGGGGTTGCCAGGATTAGAACTCATGCCCATATGGGATCTCGGCATATGCTAGGTGAGGACTTGAGCCTCTAGGCTATTGTGCTGGGCCAGATTTTGACATTTGAAGAGGTAATGCCATTTAATTTGTTAGGATGTCCCTTTTATGTGATACTCAGCTTTAGGTGAAATGATCACTGGGTTAAGATGGCTCCTTTTGGGCTCCTCAGCAGGGTTGAACTCGTAATTTTAACAGTGGCTTGTGCCTGAGTTGGTTTTTTACTGTTTTAGTGACCAGATGTGACTTCCCAGTACACCACTCCTTCTGTTACTATGGAGGAGTTGGTCTAGAATTATAAGGTGCAGCATTCCCATGTATATTAACAGTTATGTGGAAGGTAGAGAACTTCCAACCAGAGCTGTACTTCCTGGCTTTGCTCAGCTGGGACTGAGGCCGGCTCCAGGCACCCCATCCCCTGGTGGCAGGGACCCATCACTTGGGCCATATTCTGCTGCTTTCCCAAGTATGTTAGCAGTGAGCTGGGTTGGAAGCAAGGTACCTGTACTTGAATTTGTGGCCTGGCAAGTGGTGGCTTAATATGCCGTACCACAGTGTTGGCTTCTTGTTACACACTTAGGTGATAGTTCTATCATTATTTTGATATTCAGATTTTCTTACGTAGGATCAGTAGATGTTGTTTCACATCGTTCACGTCATTTTGGAGTTCCTTACTTACTGATATCCCTAAGATGTTCCATGTTAGCACTATGCATTTCTATTCTGATAATCAGCTATTTAGGATTCCTGTTTATGTTTTGTGAAGGTATTCAGAAATAAAGATTGGTCACTGAATATAATTCTTTCTTCTGAGCTGTCATTTCTTCAAGGCCCTTCCCAACTGCTTTCTCAGTCCACAAGCAGGAAGCTGGATGGGAACCAGGGCTGCCAGCGTTAGAACTGAAGCCCATGTGGGATCCTGGCACTTGCGAAGCAAGGACTTTAGCCACTAGGCTACTGTGCCAGGCCCCAGATTTGTCTTTTATAACATTAACAATCCCTTGCTTTAGTCGGATGTTCTCTTGTGATTGCATACAGATTATATACTCTGGGCTGCAGTAATGCATAGGTTTTAATTCATTGCATAGGTTAAATTCAGAGTATCATGTATGGGACGATGTCTAGGCAGTTCCCACTATATAGTTGTTTTTTGGAAGAGATGCTTGAGGGCTATCATAATGTTCTGATCTTCATTAGAATATGCATTTTAATTTATTATGTGTCTATATTGGTAATTTCCTGATTCCGTTTTTATAACATTGCTTATATTTAAAAAAAAAAAACACTAGTTTAAGTTTTTTAAAAAGAGATGTATTTATTTATTTGAAAGACCCAATTAGGTTTTCAATCCACTGTTTCACTCCCAAAATGGCTGCAATGACAGGAGCTGGACCAGTTAGAAGCCAGGCTTTTTCATGACCCCCGCCCTGTGCAGGGTTCCAAGTCCTTGAGCCTTCCCTCACTACTTTCCCAGGCACATTATTAGGGACTGGAAACATCAGGACTTGAAATGGTGCACATGTGGGTTGCTGGCATCTCAAGTGGTAGCACCTAGCTGATATGTCACAATGCCGGCCCCTATTTTAAATTTTTTTTCGGAATTTATTCACATTTTCTTTGAAAGAGATTTTCTATCCCACCTCATAAGCCCACAATAGGCAGGGCTGGACCAGGACAAAACCAGGGCACCTAGAACCCATCTAGGTCTTGGGTGTATGGGTAGCAGGGATCCAAGTATTTGACCCACTGGCTGCTGCCTTCTGGGGTGTGTCTAGCTAAAGTTAGGCTTAAACCAGGATACTACAGGAATCCCAAGTGGTGACCTAATTACTACACTGAATAACTAACTCTGAAATGATGATTTTCAGCCTTTTTACTTCCTGCACATTCCCTTAACATTTTATTTCTCAAAGCTCATTGAGCACAGGAATATGAAGGACTGACTGGCGTCTGAGCCCTGTAGGTGTTCATGGAATGTCAAGGAAAGGACACAGTCAGCCGATCTTACCAAGGTAACAAAGTGAAAAACAAATTGCAGCAAAAATCAACCGCCATTTCCCAGTGTGATCTAAAAGGACACAACTGGCTGACTTACATAACAAACTATAGTTTTCCTTAGCTAAGTGATCTGCATAAAACATCTGAGTCTGTCTATGGCTATATGATCTCATAAACATGTGTCTCTTGAAATGGCTTTAATACCTACAGAAAGTAGTAAATGTGTGCTAAGACATTGCTTACCAACTATAAATCTTTAAAATTTAATGATTTCTTTCAGCTGTTTTTCAAAATTTCAACTTACTTTGTTTTTATATTATTTTTTTAAGATTTATTTTTATTTTTATTGCAAAGTCAGAGAGAAGAGACAGAGAAGAACATCTTCCGTTTGATGGTTCACTCCCCAAATGGCCTCAACAGTTAGAACTGCAGAGATCCGAAACTGGGAGCCCAGAGCCTCTTCCAGGTCTCCCATGTGGGTGCAAGGTCCCAAGGCTTTGGGCTGTCCTTGACTGCTTTCCCAGGCCACAAGCAAATAGTGGATGGGAAGCGGGACTGCTGGGGTTAGAACCTGCACCCAGATGGAACCCTGGCACATGCAACGCCAGGACTTTAGTCGCGAGGTTTACTTGCAGGCCCTAATTTACTGACTTTGTAATGGACACAATAATTGTACGTATTTCTGGAGTGCAGCCCAGTGTTTTGGCACACGTGCATGTTGTGTACGGATCAATTCTTGATATTTAGATTGTGCACTATCTCAAGCATTTGTCATTTCATTGTGATAAGAGTACTCAAACGTTTTGTTTCTAGCTAATTTAAATGCACAGTGTGTGGAACTGTACACCAGAGCTGATCCGCCTAGTTTATCATCTTTTTAAATTTCTTCACAATGGTTTACTCACACTCCCGCCCCACTCACACACACAGACACACACATATACACACACACAACGCCACAGGCCAGCCATAGCGGGGTACTTTTCTGTTAGACTAGCTTGTGTAGATTTGACATGTAAATGAGATAATGTGATGTGTGCCATTCTGACCCTAGTTTACTTCACTTAATATTATGTCCTCCAGGTCCATCTAGTCTCTTAGTCATAAGATATGTCAGGATTTTGCTAAAATTTGTTGTTAAATATCATTCCATTGTGTATACATAAGATGTTATCTTTTTAAAAAAGATTTATTTAGTTTTTATTTATTTATTGTTGTGTATGAAAGTTAGATATACAGAAAGGAGGAGAGACAGAGAGAAAGATCCTCTGTCTGCTGATTCACTCCCCAAGTGACTGCAATAGCCGGAGCTGAGCCAATCTAAAGCCAGGAGCCAGGAGCCTCCTCTGGATCTTCCATGCAGGTGCAGGGTTCCAAGGCCTTGGGCCTTTCTCCACTACTTTCCCAGGCCACAAGCAGAGAGCTGGATGGGAAGTGGGGCTGCTGGGGCATGAATTGGCACCCATATGGGATCCTGGCATGTGCAAGTCGAGGACTTTAGATGCTAGGCTACCATGCTGGGTCTATCATCTTATCTTGAGTCATTCATCTACTGGTGGGTACTTCAGCTCAATTCACATCTTGTCCATTGTGAATAGTGCTGTGATAAACGTGATAAACTGTGGAAAAAATTGTTAGTTTATGTTTTACCATTTTGCAGGGCTAGGGCTTCCTCCTTCCCCCTTCCCATCTCCCTTCTGCATTGTCCCCTGTGTTTTACAGAATATAGTCCTTCAGCTGGAGTCTTGACTGCAGCTCTTTACGTAGGTCATGGCACTGTAGGCATAAGCAATGGTAGAGGGTCTAGTATCTTGCTGTCTAGGTGTATTCAGAAGTGTTCTTGGGAGCCTACTTTTGGGAGTAGAGAGGTACTCTGTCAGTTTTTGATTGTTTGTAGTCTGGTCTCCATTACAGCCTTCATTTGTGAGATTACGTGTGTGTACCTTGTTACCTTTATATCTATTTGTTTAGTAGTTTGGATGGCAGTTATCTTGTATTAAAGTAAGCATATATTTGTTCTTTGGGGACTGGCTCATTTCACTGAGCATATCGGTCTCCAGTTATGGCCACTTGGTTGTAGATGGTGGAAATTTGTTCTTTTTTCTTTTTCTTTTATTTTTTAAGCTTAAAATAAATTTATCATACAATACAAAAAATAGGCATACTGGAAAATAAAGGTACATTATTAAATAAACAAAGCAAATAAAGAAAGCCAAACAACACAAATGTTTTAATCCAGCCACTAAGATAGATTGTACAACATTTATGTCAAAAACAATGTATTTCAGGAAGAATATGCATTTCAAATGAAATGTTAACGATGCCAAAAAGAGAAAAAACAAGAACTAAAATGCTGTCTTTTAAAATGCTTGAATATCAAGAATTGATAATGACATGAAAGATGAAAACCAACAGTACTGGGTATTTTCCAAGAACTTTATTTGAAAAAGTATCAAGAATACTGAAGGAATCAAAATATACTCTAAAAAATGACAAAACTTTCCCTTTTAAGCTTGAGAACCTAGTCACAATATCTTACCTCTTCTCCCATTTATACCTACTTATAAAAATCAACATTCATGGGCCCGGCACCGTGGCCTAGCAGCTAAAGTCCTCGCCTTGAATGCTCCGGGATTCCAGATGGGCGCCGGTTCTAATCCCGGCAGCTCCACTTCCCATCCAGCTCTCTGCTTGTGGCCTGGGAAAGCAGTTGAGGACGGCCCAAAGCTTTGGGACCCTGCACCCGAGTGGGAGACCCAGAAGAGGTTCCTGGTTCCCGGCATTGGATCGGCGCGCACCGGCCCGTTGCGGCTCACTTGGGGAGTGAATCATCGGATGGAAGATCTTCCTCTCTGTCTCTCCTCCTCTCTGTATATCTGGCTTTTCAATAATAATAAAATCTAAAAAAAAAAAAATCAACATTCATTCCAAACAACAGTCTGTAAAAACAGTAGTTTAGATAGCCCTGCTTTAAGCTAAGTAAATATTTAAGCCCTACCTACACTATATTAAATGCCAAATTATAACCTAACTTTGACATTTGCACAAATATACACAGAAAACTAAATCTTCATGTTATAAATTAAAATGTCCACAGTTAAGGGAAAAAATAAACCTTTTTTTTTTTAGAGATTTTATTTATTTTATTACAATCAGATATACAGAGAGGAGGAGAGACAGAGGAAGATCTTCCATCCGATGATTCACTCCCCAAGTGAGCCGCAACGGGCTGGTGCGCGCCGATCCAAAGCCGGGAACCAGGAACCTCTTCCGGGTCTCCCACGCGGGTACAGGGTACCAATGCATTGGGCCGTCCTCAACTGCTTTCCCAGGCCACAAGCAGAGAGCTGGATGGGAAGTGGAGCTGCCGGGATTAGAACCGGCGCCCATCTGGGATCCCGGGGCTTTCAAGGCGAGGACTTTAGCTGCTAGGCTACGCTGCCAGGCCCAAAAAAAATAAACCTTTTTGAACCTTAATTAAGGCATTCAGTCACCCCAATTGCAAATGGCCCTCCCAGAACTAACTCAGATGTGATACTGCCCAAAGCAGCAGGTGCATTGCATAAGCATCTTCAGAGGATGAGCATCTGCACAATGGAGGGCTACTTAAGAACACACAAAATCCTCTTCAAACTCCTATGTGATTCTGAGATTTAGAAATTAGGTTATCCCAAAAGGGATCCTCCTCTCCTAATATCAAAACTGTATTTGATCAAGCAGCTCCACTTCCCATCCAGCTCCCTGCTTGTGGCCTGGGAAAGCAGTTGAGGACGGCCCAAAAGCTTTGGGACCCTGCACCCACGTGGGAGAGCCGGAAAAGGTTCCTGGTTCCTGGCATCAGATTGGTGCGGACCGGTCCATTGCAGCTCACTTAGGGAGTGAAGCATAGGAATGTAAGATCTTCCTCTCTGTCTCTCCTGCTCTCTGTATATCCAGCTTTCCAATAATAATAAAAAAAAAAAAAATCTAAAAAAAAAAAGAATTTCTGTTTACACGAGTATTTCAGTTACTCAATGAAATCTGTTTTGCTAACATGTTTTCTTTTACAGATTTTGCACATTCACATATATTACTATCACACTAATCTCCTTCTAATCCCTACCTACCACTAATTTTACAAATTTAAAAGTAAATAAAAGAAAAAAACTTGAGCATTTGGGGAGAACCAGGGAGGTATATAGAAGAAAGAAATGTGAATAGGTCCTGCAGATTTTCACAATCACTTTTGCCCAGACTTTGCAATGCTTTAAACAGTTCCCTGAATTCAGCGTATGTAGAACCTAGAGTTCATTTAACAAAAAAACTTTCTTAAGTGTGAGGGCGCAGGCCGGTGTGCAGGGTTACCTGGGAGGATTAGTGAGTGTGAGGGCCCTGGCCTGGGGTGGAGGGTCACCAGGCCAGGATAGTGAGTGTGAGGCCCCAGGCTTGGGGTAGAGGGTCACTGGGCAGGATAGTGAGTATGAAGGCCCAGGCCGGGGTGGAGGGTCACTGGGCAGGATAGTGAGTATGAGGGCCTGGGCCGGAGTGAAAGGTCACCACCAAGGATAGTGAGTGTGAGGTCCTGGCCCGGGGTAGGGTGTCACCAGGGCGGGATAATGAGTTTAAGGGCATATGCCTGGGTGGAGGGTCACTGGGCAGAGATACTGAGTGTGAGTGCCCAGGCCGGGGTGGAGGGTCACCGGGCCGGGATAGCGAGTATTAGTCCCAGGCCAGGGTGGAGGGTCACCGGGCAGGAATAGTGACTGTGAGGGCCAGGGCCGAGGAGTAAGGACACTGCGCATGGATAGTGAGTGTGAGGGCCCAGGCCGGAGTGGAAGACAGTGTCCGTGATAATGAGTGTGAGTGCGTAGCACAGGTTTGAGGGTTACTGGGCAGGGATAGTGAGTGAGAGGGCCCAAGCGTGGCTGGAGTGTCACCAGGTCGTGATACTGAGTTTAAGGGCCCATGCTAGGGTAGAGGGTCACTGGGCCGAATAGTGAATGTGAGGACTTGGCCAGGGTGGAGGGTCACCAGCAGGGATAGTGAGTGTGAAGGCCTAGGCCAGAGTGAAGAATCACCTGTCCAGAGTGGAGGGTCACCAGGCCGGGGTAGTGAGTGTGAGGGCCCAGGCCCTGGCTGGAGGGTCACCAGGCCGGGGTAGTGAGTGTGAGGGCCCAGGCCCTGGCTGGAGGGTCACCAGGCCAGGGTAGTGAGTGTGAGGGCCTAGGCCTGGTGTGGAGGGTCATTGGGCCAGGATAGTGAATCTGAGGGCCCTGGCCAGGGTGGAGGGTCACCAGGCCGGGGTGGAGGGTCACCGTGCAGGAGAGTGAGTGTGAGGGCCCAGGCGGGTTGGAGGGTCACCAGCAGGGATAGTGAAAAAGCCCAGCCCAGGCCGGGGTGGAGGGTCCCTGGCCAGGGATACTGAGTGTAAGGGCCCATGCCAGTGTGGAGGGTCACTGCGCAGGATAGTGAGTGTGAGTGCCCAATTGCAGGTGAAGTGTCACCTGGCCGGGGTAGTGAGCGTGAGGGCCCAGGCCTGGGGTGGAGGGTCTCCGGGCAGGAATAGTGAGTGTGAGGGCCCCCAGGCCGGTGTGCATGGGACTGGGCCAGGATAGTAAGTATGAGGGCCCAGGCCAGGGTGGAGGGTCACCAGGCTGGGATAGTGAGTCTGAGGCCCCGGGCCATGGTGGAAGGTCACTGGGCAGGGATAGTAAACGTGAGGGCCAAAGCAGGAGTGGAAGGACACTGGACAGGATAGTGAGTGTTAGGGCCCCGGCCGGGTTGGAGGGTCATCGGCTGGGATAGTGAGAATGAGTGCCCAGGCCAGGGTGGAGGGGCACCTGGCAGGGATAGTGAGTATGATGGCCCAGGTGGGGGTGAGGGTTCATCGGAGGGGAAAGTGAAAGTGAGAGCCAACGCCGTGGTGAAGGGTCAACAGGACAGGGTGGAGGGTCACCTGTAGGGATAATGAGTGTGAGGGCTCATGCCGGGGTGGAGGGTCACCAGGCCGGGATAGTGAATGTGAGGGGCCAGGCTGGTGTGGATGGTCCCTGGACAGAGATACTGAGTGTGAGGGCCCTGGCCGGGGTGGAGGCTCACCGGGCAAGGATAGTGAGTATGAGGGCCAGGCCCTGGGTGGAGGGTCACTGGGTAGGATAAAGAGTGGGCCAAGGCCAGGGTGGAGGGTCACCAGGCCAGAATAGTGAGTGTGAGGTCCCAGGCCAGGTTGGAGGGTCACCAGGCCGGGGTAGTGAGAGTGAGGGCCCAGGCCGGGGTGGAGGGCAGTGTCCGTGATAATGAGTGTGAGTACGTAGGACAGGTTTGAGGGTTTCTGGGCAGGGATAGTGAGTGAGAGGGCCCAAGCATGGCTGGAGTGTCACCAGGTCGGGATAGTGAGTTTAAGGGCCCATGCTTGGGTAGAGGGTCACTGGGCCGGATAGTGAATGTGAGGACGTGGCCAGGGTGGAGGGTCACCAGCAGGGATAGTGAGTGTAAGGGCCTAGGCCAGAGTGAAGAATCACCAGGCCAGAGTGGGGGGTCACCTGTAGGGTTAGTGAGTGTGAGGGCCCAGGCCCTGGCTGGAGGGTCACCAGGCCAGGATAGTGAGTGTGAGGGCCCAGGCCCTGGCTGGAGGGTCACCAGGCCGGGGTAGTGAGAGTGAGGGCCCAGGCCAGGGTGGAGGGTCACCAGGCCGGGATGGTGATTGTGAGGTCCCAGGCAGAGGTGGAGGCTCACCAGGCCGGGATAGCAAGTGTGAAGGCTCAGGAAAGGGGTGGAGGGTCAACAGGCGGTGATAGTGAATTTGAGGGAACCCAGGCCGGTGTGCACGGTACTGGGCCAGGATAGTGAGGATGAGGCCCCAGGCCCGGGTGGAGGGTCACCAGGTCAGGATAGTGAGTCTGAGGGCCCGGGCCGGGGTGGAGGGTCACTGTGCAGGGATAGTAAATGTGAGGGCCAAAGCCGGGTTGGAGGGTCACCAGGCCGGGATAGTGAGAATGAATGACCGGGCCAGGGTCGAGGGTCACCTGGCAGTGATAGTAAGAGTGAGGGCCGAGACCGGGGTCAGGGGTCACCAGGACAGGATGGAAGGTCACCTGTAGGGATACTGAGTGTAAGGGCCTAGGCCAGGGACGAGTGTCACCAGGCCGGGATAGTGAATGTGAGGGCCCATGCTGGGGTGGAGGGCAGTGTCCGTGATAATGAGTGTGAGTGCGTAGGACAGGTTTGAGGGTTACTGGGCAAGGATAGTGAGTGAGAGGGCCCAAGCGTGGCTGGAGTGTCACCAGGTCGTGATACTGAGTTTAAGGGCCCATGCTTGGGTAGAGGGTTACTGGGCCAGATAGTGAATGTGAGGACGTGGCCAGGGTGGAGGGTCACCAGCAGGGATAGTGAGTGTGAGGGCCTAGGCCAGAGTGAAGAATCACCTGTCCAGAGTGGAGGGTCACCAGGCCGGGATAGTGAGTGTGAGGGCCAGGCTGGTGTGGATGGTCACTGGGCAGGGATAGTGGGTAAAGGGACCTTGCCGGGGTGGAGGGTCACCGTGCAGGAGAGTGAGTGTGAGGGCCCAGGACGGGGTAGAGGGTCCCCAGGTCGGGATATTGGGAGTGAGGGCCCAGGCAGGGGTGGAGGGTCATTGCTCAAGATATTGAGTGTGAGGGCCCAGTTGGGGGTGGAGGTTCACTGCTAGGGATAGTGAATGTGAGGCCAAGGCCGGGGTGGATGGTCACTGGGCTGGATAATGAGTGTAAGGTTACAGGGCGGGTTGGAGGGTCAGCGTCTGGGATAGTGAGTGTAAGGGCCCAGGCCAGGGTGGAGGGTTACCGCGCAGGGATATTCAGTGAGAGGACCCAGGCAGGAGTGGAGTGTCACTAGGCCGGGATAGTGAGTTTAAGGGCTCATGCTTGGGTAGAGGGTCACTGCACAGGATAGTGAGTGTGAGGGCCCAGGCCGAGGAAGAAGGACACTGCACATGGATAATGAGTGTACGGGCCTAGGCCAGAGACGAGTGTCACCAGGCCGGGATAGTGAGTGTGAGGGCAGGGCCAGGGTGGAGGGCAGTGTCCGTGATAGTGTGAGGGCAGGGCCAGGGTGGAGGGCAGTGTCCGTGATAGTGAGTGTGAGTGCGTAGCACAGGTTTGAGGGTTTCTGGGCAGGGATAGTGAGTGAGAGGGCCCAAGCGTAGCTGGAGTGTCACCAGGTCGGGATAGTGTGTTTAAGGGCCCATGCTTGGGTAGAGGGTCACTGGGCCGAATAGTGAGTGTGAGGATGTGGCCAGGGTGGAGGGTCACCAGCAGGGATAGTGAGTGTGAGGGCCTAGGCCAGAGTGAAGAATCACCTGTCCAGGGTGGAGGGTCACCTGTAGGGTTAGTGAGTGTGAGGGCCCAGGCCCTGGCTGGAGGGTCACCAGGCCGGGGTAGTGAGTGTGAGGGCCCAGGCCTGGGGTGGAGGGTCATTGGGCCAGGATAGTGAGTGTGAGGGCCAAGGCCAGGGTGGAGGGTCACTGGACCGGATAGTGAGTGTAAGGTTCCAGGGTGGGGTGGAGGGTCACTGGGCCGGGATACTGAGTGTAAGGGCCCAGGCCAGGGTGGAGGGTTACCGCGCAGGGATATTCAGTGAGAGGACCCAGGCGGGAGTGGAGTGTCACTAGGCCGGGATAGTGAGTTTAAGGGCCCATGCTCAGGTGGAGCGTCATTGGGCCAGGATAGTGAGTGTGAGTGCTGGGCCGCCTTGAAGTGTCACCATTCCGGGATATTGAGTGTGAGAGGCCAGGCCGGGCTGGAGGCTCACCAGGACAATAGCGAGTGTGATGGCCTGGGAAAAGAGTGAAGGGTCCCTGGCTGAGGTAGGGAGTCTGAGGGCCCACCCGGGGTGGAAGGTTACAAGGTCGGGATAGTGAGTGTGAGTGCCCAGGCCAGAGAGGAGGGTCACCAGGCCGGGATAGTGAGTCTGAGTGGCCGGGCTGCGGTGGAGGGTCACTGGGCAGGGATAGTGACTGTAAGGGCTCAGGCCAGGGTGGAGGGTCACCAACAGTGATAGTGAGTTTGAGGGCCCAGGCCGGGGTGGAGTGTCACCATTCCGGGATAGTGAACGTGAGGGCCCAGGCTGGGGTGGAGGGCTCCTGGCAGGGATATTCAGTGTGTGGGCCAAGATCGGGGTGGAAGGTCACCGGGCAGGGATACTGAGTGTGAAGGCCCATGCCTGGGTGTAGTGCTCCTGGCAGGGATATTTAGTGTGATTGCCCAGGTCGGGGTGAAGGGTCACTGGGCAGGGATAGTGAGTGTGATGGCCCGGGCCGGCGTTGAGGGTCACCAGGCCGTAACTGTGAGTGTAAAGGCACAGTTGGGGTTTGATGGTCACTGGTAGGGATAGTGAGTGAGGGCCCAGGCCGGATCACTGGGCAGGGATAGTGAGTACTGAGGGCTAGGGCTGAGGTGGTGGGCTGCTGGTCGGGATAGGGGACCTTGGGTGGGAGGAAGAAGGTCCAGGGCCTTGAAAGGTGACCCAAATCCCTACCCTTTCAGCAAGTGAGGTGACTGCCCAAGCTGCCCTTTATCCAGGAAAATGTTTTGAAGTGATGAAACTAACAACAAAAACATCAGAATCAGCGATATAGTTTCTGCTAATATCTGTTAGTGAAGTGTGTCTCCTGTAGGCAACAAATAAATGGGTTTTGTTTTTAATCCAGTCCACTAATCTGTGGCGTATGGTTGAGCTTAAGCCTATTACTTCAAGGGTTAATATGTATGAGTGGGAATTTGGTCCTGTCATTTTAGGAATGGGTTGTTCATTGATTTAGTGTTCTGTTGTCATTTTGCTGGGATGTTCTTCACATGTGCCTTTGGTTTTACTGGGTGCTATTCCTCTTCTCTGTGAAGAGAACATCTTTAAATATCCTTTATAGGGCAGGTTTGCAAGAGCTTTATTCCTTTAACTTTACTGTGGAAGAATTTGTTTTCATTGCCAAAGAAAAGAAAACTTTGCTGGATATGTTATCCTAAGCTAACAATTTTTTGCTTTTAGAATCTGGAATATGTCGCTCCATTCTCTTCTTGCCTGTAGAGTTTCCTGTGAGAGGTCTCCTGTGAGCTTAATCGGCATTCCTTTATATGTCAATTGATTTTTTTTTTGTAACGTGCACTTAAAGTTAAGGATCTTTTACTGCTGTTTGGTTGAAGAGAGCTTGATTTTCATGTGTTGTGGTGAAGATTGTTTTTGGCACACCTTATTGGGAGTTCTGTGACCCTTCTGGATGTTGTTTCCCAATTCTTTCGCTACATTGGGGAAATTTTTGCTTATTATTTGATTGAATACACCATTAATCCCAGCTTTTTTTCTGTTTTTTTTTTTAAGATTTTTATTATTATTGGAAAGCCGGATATACAGAGAGGAGGAGAGACAGAGAGGAAGATCTTCCATCCGATGTTTCACTCCCCAAGTGAGCCACAACAGGCCGGTACGCGCCGTTCCGATGCCAGGAACCAGGAACCTCTTCCGGGTCTCCCACGCGGGTGCAGGGTCCCAAGCTTTGGGCCGTCCTCGACTGCTTTCCCAGGCCACAAGCAGGGAGCTGGATGGGAAGTGGAGCTGCCGGGATTAAAACCGGCGCCCATATGGGATCCCGGGGTGTTCAAGGCGAGGACTTTAGCCGCTAGGCCACGCCGCCGGGCCCCAGCTTTTTTTTTTCTGCACCTTCTGAGACTCCCATAATTCTTACATTAGGACTCTGTGTGTTTCAGTTCTTGAATACATGTTTTGGCCTGATCCAGCTCTGCCTTCAGCTTTTGTTTGTTTCCCCCTGGTGACAGGAAATATCTTCCAATTGTGAGATTCTTTCTTCTGGTTGCTTCATTCTTTTGGAGACTCTCCACTGTAATTTATTTTATTTTATTTTATTTATTTTTTTACATTGTATTTTTTATTCATTAATTACATTGTATTAGTTTAATAGGTACTGGGATTTCCCCCACCCCTCCCCACACCTTCCCCCCATGGTGGATTGCTCCACTTTGTTGCATGACCACAGGTTAAGTTCAGTTGATTTGCTCCACTGTATTCTTCATTTCTAATGTATCAGTTTTTATTTTGATTCATTTCCAGTGTGACATATTCCATAAATTCCTTGAATGCCTGCTTTATGTGCTTCTCGTTGTTGATAAGCAGCTTTATAACAAGTGTTTCGAAGTCTGTATCCCTCATTTTCTGGATGTCTTCCCTGATTAACTTTGAGATTGGTAAAGGCTTTTGCTGCTTTGGAGGGGAGTCTTCAGTAATATTCAATGTGCCTTTGTTTGTTCTTTTGCTCTTGATCATTGTACATCTGGTTAGCAGAGTCTTCTCCTTGTGGCAGGTTTCTAAGCTGTGTAACCCACAGGTTTACAGTTTAATTTTACTTATTGCAGTTAGTACATGGCTCTTTGCATGTATGAAAATTGTGCCACTCCCTCCATTGAGTTCCAGATCTGGGTTCTTACGTTAGATTTTCCCCATGGTCTCTGTAGCCCCAGCTCCTGGCTCACCATTCTCTATCAGCTTTGATGTTGTGCTGAGGCTGCACCATTGTCTGTACAACCTTTCTCCCACTTCCGGTTGGAGCAGGTCCCAGGATTAGGGAGACACCAGGTGTCCTATATAGCTAGGTTGTTGGTGATGATGATCTTGCTGGAACCTGTTGGGCATTAGTTCTGAGGGCCACATGACCTATTTTGATGCATACGATGTAATAGTCGGTGTTATTTTCCTGTGTGACCAGTGCAGTGCACTGAGCTCAGAGAGTTCTTAGGAGCTCAGCACATGTGCAGTTCACTGTTGTCCCCTGCAGTCCTGAAACTTTTGCCACACTGTACAAAATGGTGCCTGACATGCTACTACTTAGAGTTCTTGATCTGCTGGACCTGTGGTGGGTGGCACCTGTAGGATGCTACATTGTTGCCGTTTACTAAGTCAGAAATGTGTTCACTCCCAGCTCAGCATATGCTCAGGCCTTTCCCTTATCTTTACCTTCTTATGCAAAATGCTGCCCAGTTTGGCTCTTGGGGGCGAACTGGCCCGTGAAATCCACCCTGTTCCCGTAGTGCCCATCTAGAACCTGCTACTCTGTCTCTGCTCCTGGTCAAATCAAACAGACGAGCAGGATGGGCAGTTTTTTGTCCGGGTTCACCTCCAGAGCTCTCAGTGAAAATCCTTTCCCACCTGGTTGCTGGTGGAGTTCTGGCTGCTGGTCGAGTTCAGATTGCTGTTAGCTGAATGCCGCTGGAGTATCAGTCACTGCAACACCACACCATTGTGTCTGCTGCTTTCTTGTGTCTGTCAGTCTCCAGATACCCCTCTGCTGTTGTTCTGTCCTCAATTTCCTGGAATGTATCTTCTCTGCTTCATCCTAATTAACTGTTTCTCAGTCTGTTTAAATGTGTCCTTGCAATAGTCCGACATCTTTTCCTTTTTCCATTTCTTGACTGGTTTATTTGTTTTCTTCTTATGGTTGTGCTGGAGTTCTTTGAATGCATATATATTTTTAATGTGGTATTTGAAAATAAGCTTTTGTTTTTATTACTAGAAACGTAATAAGCCTTGCATATTATACTAAACTATTTTACCATGCAGAATCTATGCTTTATCTTTTTTAAAAAGAACTAAAGAAGAAAGTGTGATAAGTCAAGTGCATTCATTCTCTTGCAAGTGATGTGGACTTATTCCTGCTTCCAGAGAAAATTTTAGTGGAGTTTCTGACAATGGTCAAAAAGTAGCTTGCTACAAACTAGGTTGATTTTGACCCTTACTGTGTCATCTTGTCTGAGCAGTGTAGACTTGTCACTGAGGCTGATGGTCCATGCTTCTTTCTAGGCCTTTTCTTGCTTCCTGGATGAAGATCATTGACTCTTGTCACATCAGTGATTGGGAGTGTGTGCTGGAAGATGTGACTCCAGACATAGAGTACCTCAGCCTGCTGGGCAGTGTAGCAGGTTCCAGTGATCTGGTCAGCTTGCAGAAAGATGAGGAAGACTGCAAGACCTACAGGTGAGTGTGGAGGAAGAAGGGAGAAGTGTCGGTTAAGCATCAGTGGACTTGCCATGGTGGTGTTAAAGTATCACCTTCTGGTAGCCTTCAGTCATTGTCTTCCTTCCTGAGCTCCCATTAGTGAATGAACGTGAAAGATTATGTGATGACCTAGATCAATTCACCAGGGTTATATTTGTTTTAGAAAAGGCTATGTAATTATTTTAGGCATGAAAGTCACAGAGATCCTTTCACAACTCTTCACCTCTGCTGGCGGTTTTGCAGCATGGAAGTAACCATAAATAATTTATGCTTAATTGACCATTGCTACGTTTCCCGTAAGGCTTTATTCACAAAACAAGCAGTGGCTGGATTTGACCCATGGGCTGTAGTTCTTTGACCTCTGCTCTGGATTCTTAGGTCTTTCTGAGGTCTACCTCACAGTCACTTGGAGAGAGACCACTTCAATCCAAAGTTTAGAGAGCCAACTAACACACAAATCCCACACACGCTTGGTGCCATTAAGCTGTGCCTTGCTGTGCACCAGCCATGTGCTCAGCTAGGCTCTGGGTAGAAAGAAATGCTTGCTTTGATTTATCGACCAGTTTCTTTGGAATGCCTAATGTAAATGCATTTGCTCTTGGTGACTCTTCTTCATATTGTATATTTTACTAAGCTAATTTTATTTTCCTTCTTCATTTTTCATACCATATATTCCCATCCTTGATTTGTTATATGTATTTTAACGGTACCTTTTGCGTATGTGACTTTACTGTACCTTATTGTAGAAGCTTTCCTTAATTCCCCACCAACCAATGTGGCCGGAAGGGAACAACTGAGAACAGAAGGAAGGAAGCACTAGGCTGGTGGGTCTTTCAGAATAGATACTTGGATGGGTTTTGGAACGAGGCTAATAGTTTGAATGGAACTTGTTCTACTTGTTCTACTGAAATTCATGAAAATGTAGGCTGACCTAGAAAATATACTTGGTGGCACTAATTTTTCAAAAGATTTATTTTTATTGCAAAGTCAGATACACAGACAGGAGGGGAGACAAGATCTTCCATCCCATGAGTCTTCTGGGTCTCCCAGGTGGGTGCAGGGCCCCAAGGCTTTGTGTCATCTTCAAATGCTTTCCTAAGTCAGAATCAGGGAGCTGGATGAGAAGCAGGGCCACCGGGATTAGAAATAGCACACATATGGAATACAAGTGTGTTCAAGGTGAGGACCTTGGCTGCTAGGCCACCACACTGGGCCCCAGGAACATTAATTTTGTATAAAATCAAAGCTATAAGAAGTACTGGTAATTCTGTTTAACATTATAGAATCAAAATAGTCTGCTGTTGAACATTGTATCCTATATATGTTTATATGTACGGCTGTAGAAGAAAATCATTTATATTTCTCTATTGGAAAGAATTTTGTGCTTTTGACCTTAATTTTTAGATATTCTGAATAATTTGATAGATATTTTACATCTGATCATATTTTTAGAAACATTTATTTATTTTTTATTGGAAAGTGAGATACACACAGAGGAGGAAAGATAGGAAGAGATGCTGAGACTTGCGGGAGTGGTTTAACCTGTTCTCCATAGTGCCAGCCCTAGACTCTGAATCTTAGATTGACCTGGTGTGGGATGACGACTGACGTGTTATTTGGAAGTTTACTGTGGTTGGTTGGGCTGGTGCTATATGACTACTGGCATATGGGTTTCTAGGACCTTGCCAATCCCCACAGGGACACAGACCATCACACGACCAGTTGACTGTGGGGTTGTTGGTGGGGCGTGGGAAGATGAGTGACCTGAGAGGAGAAGCTGCTTTTTCAGCCATCCACTTAGTAGCTGTAGGAACCGTGTCCATTTGCAGCTTGCTGTCTTGCATGCTTGTCTTGTCATGACACAGACAAGGCCCCTGTTCTTGGGAACCTCACAGCCCAGAAAGCAGAGATACCATGCTCCACAATGGGCTGGGGTGTTGGGAGAGGCGGCAGTAAGTGTGCATGTGGCTCCAGGTTGCAGTGCCCAGCTCCATCCGCACTTGTAGGGGGTCTGTGCATTCCAGCATGAGGACTTCCTGCATGTAGATTGAGTTGTAGAGAGCTCTTGTCCAGGTGCTTTTCTGAAGGATGGGATTTATGATTATCCTGGCACCTGGCTTAAACTGTGAGCTGCATCAGCTGAGGAAAAATATGCCACGTTTTGTGTCAATGTGCTGTTTTTCTTTCTTTTTGTTGAGAATTAGAGTAGGCAGAACTGCCTGACATTCAGATTGGCTTGAATGAAGAAATACACATACATGTGTATGCATGCTTGAACAGTGTCAGGCTTGCCTCTGGAAACTTTTGTAAGTCCCCAGTCTAAGGGTTTCTTCTGTAGCTTAATACTCATTTCAGTGGCATTGGCAATACATGGATTAACCTAAAAATGTGTGGGATTCCTATTAATGAACTTTAGACATTTATACCAACTAGGAAAAATATTATTTCTATGTACATTTCACTTGGTTCCCATTTTTAAAAAGTTATTTATTTTTATTGCAAATTCATTCATATGTGTGTGTGTGTGTGAGTATACACACACAAGAGGAGAGACAGAAAGGAAGATGTTCCATGCAATTAATTGCTCCCTAAGTGACTTCTGTGGCTGGAAATGAGCAGATCTGAAGCCAGGAGTCAGGAGCTTCTTCCAGGTCTCCCACGTTGGTATAGGGTTCCAAGGCTATAGGCCATCCTCAACTGCTTTCCCATGCCACAAGCATGGAGCTGGATGGGAAGAGGGGCTGACAGGATTAGAATCAACGCACAAACGGGATCCTGATTCATTCAAGGTGAGGACTTTAGCTGCTATGCTACTGCACCAGGTCCAATTCCAATTTTTTTTTGAAGATTTTATTATTATTGGAAACCCGGATATACAGAGAGGAGGAGAGACAGAGAGGAAGATCTTCCATCCGATGATTCACTCCCCAAGTGAGCCACAACGGGCCGGTACGCGCCAATCCAATGCCGGGACCAGGAACCTCTTCCGGGTCTCCCACGTGGGTGCAGGGTCCCAAAGCATTGGGCCGTCCTCTCCTGCTTTCCCAGGCCACAAGCAGGGAGCTGAATGGGAAGTGGAGTTGCCGGGATTAGAACCGGCGCCCATATGGGATCCCGGGGCGTTCAAGGCGAGGACTTTAGCTGCTAGGCCACGACACCAGGCCCCCAACTCCCATTTTTAAGAGAAAGTCTTCATCATTTTTCTTGTATAGCTCTGACATCTTGAAGGATGTTAGGATATTTCTGTTTAATGTGGCATTACTTTATTTTGATACTTTCTTTGATTGTACGTTTTAACACATATTAGTGACATTTTGTGCATGTTTGGAAAATGAATGCTGGTGTCTGTTAAACCATACCTGACACTAGCTATCATGTTATTCATGCATTTTCTGTTTGATTCAATAATTTATAAAAGTTGGGCTGATGTTCTCCTTATTCTGTGGTTGAATCAGAATGAAACCTCCTCTTTTGAATGTATACATTAATCTGAGGGGAATATTTTAGATAAAATTGCTTTTTATTTTTTTAAAGATTTATTTATTTTTATTGGAAAGTCAGATATACAAAGAGAAGGAAAGACAGAGAGGATGATCTTCCATCCGATGATTTACTCCCCAAATGAGCCGCAACGGCCGATGCTATGTCAATCAGAAGCCAGGAGCCAGGAACTTCTTCCAGGTCTCCCACACGGGTGCAGAGTCCCAAGGCTTTGGGCCATCCTCGACTGCTTTCCCAGGCCACAGGCAGGGAGCTGGAAGGGAAGTGGAGCTACCGGGACTAGAACCGGCGCCCATATGGGATCCCGATGCGTTGAAGGCGAGGACTTTAGCCACTAGGCCACGCCGCCAGGCCCTAAAATTGCTTTTTAAACTACTTATGTTTTTTTGTGGTAACGATGGAGACAGGGACCAGGATATGCTGCTGATGAAGGCAGGACTTTGACATGTATGTGGCAAGTGAGAACCTTGACAAAATGTGTGTGGTAAGTGATTGAAGGGGGCCCATTACCTCAAAGTCCTCTTGGAATAATTAAAAGACATGTGAAATCTTGACATGAAGTTGTCTTGTACTACATCATACTTGGCGGCAGGGATGTGGTGGAGTTGTGGTGTGTGTCTGCCTGTGTAGAGATAGCTCTGATTGTGTGCACTTGCTTTGGCTGTGTGCAGCTTCAACTTGGATGAGGGATGGGCTGGAAACCTTGTCCCAGTGTCAGCCAAGAGACATTCAAACTCCAGGTGGTCGATGTGTGTGTGTGTGTGTAGGTAGGTACTATTTTTACTTATTCTAAAAATTTTAAATTTTTGTAAAGATTTATTTTATTTTTATTGGAAAGTAAGATATACAAAGAGGAGGAGAGAAAGAGAGGAAGATCTTCTGTCTGATGATTCACTCCCCAAGTGACCACAATGGCCGGTGCTGCGCCAATCAGAAGCCAGGAGCCAGGAATTTCCTTTAGGTCTCCCATACAGGTACAGGAATCTAAGGCTTTGGGTCATCCTCGACTACTTTCCCAGGCCAAAGCAGGGAGCTGGATGGGAAGTGGAGCTGCCAAGTTTAGAACTGGCACCCATATGGGAACCCGGCACTTTCATGGGAAGGACTTTAGCCACTAGGCCACCAACCTGGGCTCTAAATTTTATTTTTAATGATAGAATTTCATAGGCTCAGGGATTTCCCTTTTTACCCTCAGTATTCTCCTTCCATTTCACTGTTTTTCTCCATATTATTATAATAGTATATTCCTTCAGCAACAGGTGCAACCCTGTAATCCTGCTGTTTAAGTGTATCAGGATATTATAGCTGTTGAGAGTGGTCCAAATTCAGCATCCTATTGTCAAGCTCTATTTAATAATTTCGTTAGGAGTTATTTTATTTGAGAGTAGAGATGCATACTGCAATGTATCTTCTCTGCTTGTTATGCCAGTCTCCCTTATATAATCTCTCTGTATGAATATGTGTGTATACTGATTTTATATTTTGCATGAAAGTTGCCTTAGAGAGAACATATGATATTTCTTTTTTGGGGGAGTGACTTGTTTCATTGAGCATATGGTCTCTACCTGTGACCATTTTGTTGCAGAAGGTAGAATTTCATTCCTTTTCTCGGTTGAGTAGTATTCCATAGAGTAGCTTTAATGCAGGATTTTTTATATATTCCTCTTTTAATGGGCATATTTTTGCTATTGTAGATTGTGTTACTACAGTACAAACAGGATTATAGTTCACATTCTCATATATAGATTTCATTTCCTTGAATATATTCCCAGGAGTGGGATAGCTGAGTCATAGGTAAATGATTTTCGGTTTTCTTAGCAGTCTCTATACTGACTTCCATAGTGGTTGCACTAGCCTACACTCGCACTAACAGTGGAATAGGATAGGTTGTGTGAGTGGGCATGGATTTAGAGGAGAAATGGGGGGACAGGAGAAGAAGGAGGAAGAAAGGGCAGAGAGGGAGATGGGGATGGAGAGACATAGGGAGGCGGGGTGTGAAAAGTTAGGGACCCTGGGCAAGCAATGGGGTATTGTATATGTCTCTATATATTATATATATAATATAGATATATAATAAAGGTATATATTTGTGTAATTGTATGTGTGAATTTAGGTGTTTATATATATGTATATATTATAAAGGTATGTATGTAATTGTGTGTATGAATGTAGCCGTGTATGAGTTTATATAGGTGTATATTTGTGTATTCATATGTTGAGATAATGGAGAATGGGTGTGGGTGTGGGGGGGGGGCACAGGAAAAGAGGGAGACTTAGAGGCCCCGGGAGAGGAGGGAGGAGGAAGTGGGAGAGAGAGAGATGGGAAAGAGAGAGTCAAGGGGAAATGGGGGTGGGAAAAGGGAACCAGGGCAAGAAATGGGGGTGTGTATATATGTGTGTGCTTAAGTATATATACACGTGCTTATAAATGTGTATGTGTTATTATATATATGTGTGTGTGTTTATGAGTGTAAGTGTGTATGTTTTTACATAGGTGTATATGTATGTATGAATGAATGTGTTTAGGTATGAGTATACGTATGTGTGTATACATGTATACTTATGCATGTTTTTACATATGTATTTACATGTATTTGGTTAAGAATTATATAGATAGGGGCCCGGTGGCGTGACCTAGCGGCTAAAGTCCTCGCCTTCAACGCATCGGGATCCCATATGGGCACTGGTTCTAATCCCGGCAGGTCCACTTCCCATCCAGCTCCTTGCTTGTGGTCTGGGAAAGCAGTCAAGGACGGCCCAAAGCGTTGGGACCCTGCACCCGCATGGGAGACCTGGAAGAGGTTCCTGGTTCCTGGCATTGGATCAGCACGCACCGGCCATTGTGGCTCACTTGAGGAGTGAATCATCGGATGGAAGATCTTCCTCTCAGTCTCTCCTCCTCTCTGTATATCCGGATTTCCAATAATAATAAATCTTTTTTAAAAAGAATTATATAGATATTTACATAGGTATATGTGTTTATGTGTAGCTGTTTATGCAGTCAACAAATGGTTACATGTGTGCACAGATGCATTTATGTAGGTACATTAATTATGTGTATATACTATGTGTTTATGGTGTATGTACATATATATTTAGGCATATTGTGTTTGCATGAGTATGTATGAATATAGGTGTGTATTTGTTTACCTAGTTATATATTTATGTATGATGTGTTTATGTATTTCTTGAAACACAACAGAGTGGGGCAGAGGGGGTATATAAGTTCTTCCACCCACTGGTTCTCTCTCTGCAAGAGGCTACCACTGGCCACACTGGGCCACACCAAAGCCAGGGTGCCTGATCTCCATGTGGGTTTCCCCTGTGAGTGGCAGGGACCCAAGCATTTGGGCCATCTCATTCCTCCATGGCTCCCAAATGTGGGGGTGGCTGACAGGAACTGGGTGCTGGGATGTGGCAGGAAGCAGCAGCATCTACTGTGCCACCACACCCATGGTAGGGGGCGCCTGTGCCAGGCACTGAAACTCAAAAATAAAGCCAGAAGCTTGGCCCTTTCTGCACATTACAGAACCCTTCTTGCACGGCCCCTGGGCAAGCCATGAGGAGCCACCCTCAATGTTGCTGCCCACCCTGGGAAAAAACCAGCGCAGCCAGGGTCAGGTCTGCCTCAGGTTAGGCTGTGGCCTGTGACAGGCAGGTGAGCTCCTTGGGTTTCTGGGATTTTCCAGGGAAGTCTCCTCTACTACTCATTCTGGAAGTCTTGACTGCACACACTCCCATTTCTGACAGAGTATTCTTTTTGCAGGAGGGTTGGATACAGAGCTGCTGGATATTCTTATATATTCTTGTGTCCCTGGGTAGGTAGAGGCCTGAGGTGGGGCCAAAGGGTGGGGTGGGGAAGGAAACCAGGAATGTGAGAGAGGGAGGCAGGGAGAGGAGGGAGAAGGGAAAGGGGAGGAAGAGAGAGAAAGAGGTGGGTAAGAGGAAAGAAATGAGGGTGGAGAGAAACGGGGTATAAGAGGAGAGCGAGTGTGGGAGGGGTGGGTGGAGAGGAAGAATGAGACAGAGAGAGGGAAGGACTTTCCGTGACAGTTTGCTGTCATTGAGCCAGAGGTGTCCTTGGAGCCTTCGGTAAGAAGAGGTGGTCAGCTCCTCTCTTCCAAGTGTAGTGAGGTACACCCAGGGGCAGGAACAGGCAGCCATGGCTCTGAATTAATACACATGTAATCTGGTGACTTTTCAGGCTCAGCACACATGGTGTAAATGGTAAGATGCAAGAAAAAGCAGAAACCTAGAGAAACCCAAGATCCATCTTATGCCCTGTTCCAGTCACTGCTTCGGTAGTATGACGTCTCATAGTAAGTCATGTTTTTCTTTCTTTCTTGCATGCTTTTTAAGATTTAATTGAATTGAAATCTCAGAGAAAGTGGAGTGTGGTAAAGAGTGTGCCTGCATTCACTGGTGGACACCATTCAAATGGCCACTGTGGCTTAATGTGGGCTTTGCTGAAGCCAGGGGTCAGGGGCTTCATTTGGTGCTTCTGTATGGGTACAGAGCCCCGAGCACGTGAGCCATCTTTTGCTGTCTGAGGACTGGATTGGAAGTAGAGCAGCCAGGAATCCTACTGGGTCCATGTGTGATTGCCAGCATCTCAGGCAGTGGCTTAATCCGCAAAGACACAGACTGGCCCCAGTAGTCCTGTGGTACTATTTAATTTTACGTGAATGTAAACATAGGATAGGTGTGTCTGGCTTTTGTGGGTTAGCATTATCTTTGTGAAAGTCACTGAATTCTTTCAGGTATTACTGGATGGCTCATTTTTTCCTGCTGTGGGGTGTTCTGTGGTTTCTTCTACTATGGACACAGTTGACATAGCTGTGCCAAATGCAGGTCCTCAGTGAATGTGCACCAGAACGCTGACTGCAGCATCCTGTATACACTCTCACTTACACACACACACACACACACACACACACACACACACACTTCCGTGAAAGCCACGGTACTGGAGGGATGTGGCATTGGGTGCTCATGCTTGGTTCTGGTGCTTCCTTCCAAGGTGTGAGTGCTGCTGCACTTCCCAGCCAGCAGTGCATGAATCCTGCTCACTCCCTGTCCACAGCACCTGGCCCTGACTCTCCTTTGTTTTTTTTATTATTGATTACATTGCATTATGTAATGTATAGGCACTGGGATTTCCTCCCACCCCTCCCCCAACCCCCCTCCCATGGTGGATTCCTCTACCTTGTTGCATTACTACAGTTCAAGTTTAGTAGAGTTTTTTTCATTGCAAGCATCTACCAAGCATAAAGTCCAGCATCTTATTGTCCAGATAAGTTCAATGGTTTCTTGGGGAGACCATCTCTGGTCTGAAGGTAGAGCTGGCAGAGTATCATCCCGATCAATTAATAGCCCTGACATTACATCAGTAACAGTTTATAACGTTATGAATTTAGTTGACATGGTATTGAGTAACCAGTATGTTAAAAGAGAAAAAAAAGAATGCAAGTTCTGAACCACATCCTGTGACTTCTACATTGACATTTCAATTATTAGTTCATATACAACCGGGTGCTATACACCTTAAAATGGCTATAGATTGCTATTCAGCTGTCTCATGTGTATTTTAATTTTAGTATTTAGCAGCTCATAGCATTGAAGCATGATTTTGCTGAACCTGGCTGTTTTTCGGGTAGTCTAACTATAACTCTAACAAGACATATGTCAACAGTTTATTTGTTTTTGATGTTGTTGTTGTTATTGATGTGGCTGTTATGAAATGATGTCAATCCGGAAAACTGTAATATTATTTCAACCCCAAACAGCCTGTATCTCACACAATAAGATATTGTGAAGTAACCAATGAACCAACAATCGATATGAGTCAGATTGCTTGTGATCTACATCAAAGAATTGTAAAACCTAATATACTTGTAAGGCCCTGTGCTACTTGGAAATGGGGAGGGAGAGCAGAGAAATCTTACTTCACCCTAGAAGGTGTGAGGAAGACGGGAAGTATAACCTATTAGGATCATAGCTGGTAACTCATAGACAACAGACTCGAATCGGCATTAGACAATAGCAAAACTACAAAGGCATCTGGGGGGAATCAGGAGCAATCCTAACAACCTCTTAACAGGTGGTCATATGCATAGAGCAGGGGGTACCCCAGAGTGGAGCAGGCAGACAGGAGGAGGCCTGTATCCCAACCCTGAAGACTCCCAGTTCCTCACCAAGGACTATCAGTATGAGCACCGAGGACTACATCCCAACTGCCAAGGAGACCACGGGGAAGTGGAGTGCCTTCGGAGGCCAAGAACTCCGAGGTCACCCACCCCCATTTGGATCTACCACATGGGATGGAAGAGGCCCAAATCCTGCCTTGCAGGATCCGAGGTCATTGGAGTGACAACCAGGAGCACTGTGCGGTCCTCAGAAATAGAAGAACAGTAAACTTCCTTCGGAACTAGGGAGAGGAGCTTTCTCTGGTCCTTGCCTGGTTCTGACTTTGGGTCCCCACCCTCTCTTGTAATGACCATCAGGGTTGCCCCAGAAACCTCTCCTTTGGTTTTGAGTCTTTAAATCTTGTAATGTAACTGCATCAGATTCCTTCTTTTCCATGGCTGACTAGGGTATTGTCTTGGGTTTTGGTTATAAAAACCTGATTGCTAAAAAACAAAAACAACATCTACCACAACAAAAACTTATTGAAATTTGTACTAAGATTGTCTTAATCTTATAGACCAGTTTAAGATATGGTCATATGATAATATTTAACCTTGCAGTCCTACATACAATGTGTTGAGTTAGATCTTTAATTTCCATCTCATCTATATGTTTTATTTTTATATTCACAGTATATATGTTTTCATGTTAATGTGGTATTTTAATTGTTGAAGCAATTTCCATTTGTTTGTGGCCTCTGATGTACAATTGAATTCAGGATGCGATCAATCGTTGCTACCTTGCCCTTCTACCTCCTTGATCTTGTTCACATCACCTCTTGAATGTTGTTTCAAAAGATTTGGTTGTCGAGTCTTTTTCTCTTACCCCAATTACAGTGTTAGATTTGTCTCATTTCCTGTTGTGATTTCTCTCTGTGGCAGTGGCCCTGCTGTGATATTTAACATACTATTCCTTTCCTCTGAAATTCCTTAGATTTTGTTTCTGTACATGACATTGTGCTGTGGGAGAATGGAGATAATTCTAGCTCTTTCCCAGAAATGATTGCTTTTTATTTCCTTTCTTTCCCCTCCAGTTATCTTGCTTCAAAATCCCCAAAATGGTGGAGAGACATAATGGGCACTGAAATGCTTGTCTCAGAAGAAAGTTTTCAGTTAATCCATGTATGTGTGATGTTAGCTCTCTGTGGGTTTTTCAAGGAAGCTTGGTACAAAGCTGGAGTTTATCTTCCATTCTTATTTTGTTGAGTGTTGTTTTTTTTTAGTATTGCAGACGTCAGCAAGTTTAATTTTATCATAATTATTATCATCATAATTATTATCATCATGATTATGAAAATCCATGTTATGGCATGTGTTTTAAAGCAAATTTGGAAAAATCTATTGTGAAAAGCAGAAAGTTTTGTCAGGTATGTTTGCTATCAATGGAGGTGGTTTGGAGGTTTACAGTTTTGTATTCTGTGCGATTGACTGCTCAAAAGATCATGCTGTGCCCCATTTCTCAATTTTTTGAATATTTATTCCTTTTATTTGAGAGGCAAATTTACAGAGAAGGAGAGACAGAGACAGAGACACACAGAGATCAATCTTATTTTCTGGTGCATTACCCAAATGCATGCAATGGCTGAAGCTGAGCTGATCCAAAGCTGGAAGCCAGGAGTTTCTTCCTAGTCTCCTTTCTGGTTGTGGAGGCCCAAGGACTTGAGTCATTCTGCACTGCTTTCCTAGGTTGTGATCAGGGAACCGGATCAAAAGACTGGAAATGGCACCCAAGACTGGAAATGGCGCCCATATTGGATGCCTGTGCTGTGGGCAGGTGGATATATGCTTAGCTACCATGTCAAACCCAACCACTGGGTGGCTGCTTGGTTAGTTGGTTGGTTCGTTTGTTTGTTTCTTTCTTTTTTGAGATTTATTTATTTTTATTTAAAATTGTGGTATACAGAGAGGAGGAGACACTGAAAGGAAGATGTTCAGTCTGCTGATTCACTCCCTGAGTGGATGCAACAGGCAGTATTGAGCTGATCTGAATCTTGGAGCTATGAGTTTCTTCTGGGTCTCCCACATGGGTACAGGGTCCCAAGGCTTTGGGCTATCCTTGACTGCTTTGCCATGCCACAGGCAGGGAGCTGGATGGGAAGCAGGTCCTTGGAGATTAGAACCAGTGCCCCTGTGTGATCCCAGTGCATGAAAGGAAAGGACTTTAGCTGCCAGGCCACCACACTGGTCACCACCGTTTTCATGAGATATGCTCCAGCTCAGTTCCTGATACATTCCCTTGCAGACACAGTCTTCCTTGCAAGCCTTTGCTGGCTTCAGAACGTGCTCTCCAGGATAGTGCTGTTCATCAGAAGTGCACCTGCCATGCCCGGAGAGGAGGGATGACCTCGTCCCAGCACAGGCCTCACCTGGGATAAACAGTCCCAGTGCAGAGTGGAGGCTCTGCAGCCCCTGTACTGTTTGAATTCCCTGCTCTCCCCTCCCCAGTGATCAGTGACTGATTCTACACGAACTTTTTTGCCCAAGGGCCCTTTCTGTTCTAATGGAGCAGGTAAGGGAGCCCAGAGTAGCCAAGGAGCTGGCATTCCTGGCTTCTGGACATGAACATTTGGCTCTTCTGTACCTGGTAGGTGATTTTGTGTGATACAGGAATGCGTTCAGTGGAAAAGTTCATAAAATGTGCAGGTAGAGTAGTGTCTCGACCCAGAACTTTTCTTAGGTGGAGCCATTGGGAATCATGTGTGGGTCCTAGCAGGCAAGGTCAGGTGTATGTTGTCACTGGGTTTATTATTAGATCATTATTATTTAACTGAAAATATATTGGGCCCTGTGTGGTAGCCTAGTGGCTGAAGTCTTCATCTTGCATGTGTCTGGATCCCAAATGGGTGCTAGTTTTTGTCTCAGTTGCTCTAGTTCCCTTCAAACTCCCTGCTGGTTGTCTGGGAAAGCAGTCTAGGATGGTGCAAAGCCTAGGAACCTGCAGCTGTGTGGGAGACCCAGGAGAAGCTCCAGGTTCCTGGCTTTGGATCAGCTCAGCTCTGGGCATTGCAGACATTTGGCATGTGAACCAGCAAATTTAACATCTTTCTGTCTGTCCATCTCACTGTAAAATATGTCCTTTTTGACCCAGTGTGGTAGCCTGGTGGCTAAAGTCCTCAATTTGAAAATGCCAGAATCCAAAAGCAGTGTCAGTTCTAATCCTGACAGCCCACCACTTCCCATTCAGCTCCCTGCTTGTGGTCTGGGAAAGCAGTCCAGGATGAGGATGACCCAAAGTCCTGGGACCCTGCACATCGTGGGAGACCTGAAAGAAGCTCGTGGTTTCTGGCTTCAGATCGATGCAGCTCTGGCCATTGTGGGCACTTCATGAGTGATTCAATGGACAGAAGATCTTGCCTGTCTCTCCTCCTCTCTGTGTTTCTGAGTTTCCAATAAAAACAAACCTAAAAAACAAATGCCTTTCCAATAAGAAGAAATTAATAGATGAGAACAGATTATACACAGTATTTATGTATTTGAAATCAGAGCTTTGCAGCTGTATATGTATATATGTGCTTACCTCTGTATGTATGCATGTGTTTGTTCATGTAGGCATTGTTCGCTTAGGTGTTTATGTATGTATGCCTGGGTTTCCAAAGGCATAGATGTATCTGTGTGAGTGTATACATTTATGTACATGTTGGTGTGTGTCTAGATCGGGATACTATTGAAGGAGGGAGTGGATTGAGTTCTGACATCCCCTGCTTCTCTCCCCAAATGGCTGCCATGACTGGCAGTAGGCCAGGCCAAAGGCAGAGGTCTGGAACCCCATAATGGTCTCCCCTGTGGGCAGCAGCAGAGCCCTGAGTCCTTGGGCCAAGTGTCACTGCCTCTGTGGCTGCCAAGTGCCTAGTAGCCAGACAGGAGATGGAACTGGGACAGGGAGGTGGGGTGCTGCAGCCTGGGCATGCTCCTGGGGATGGTGCCTGTGCTGTGCTCTGGGACCCGGATGAGCACCGTAATGGGTCCAGCACAGTGTCTGGTGGCGAGGCAGGAATGAGCACGAGGTCTGTTTCCCTGGACCTGCAAGGGCTGTAAGGAGCCACCCTGGACACTGCGGAACAAGCCTGGGAAGCAGCAGCAGCGTTACCAGGGTCAGCACTGAGCAGGTGAGGCTGTGTATGGGGCCAGGAAGGCTCCCAGAGCTTCTGGGTACTTTGCCTGTTGGAGCGGCCCAGGCCTCCTTCCCACAGTCTGAGATCAGGGCCTCTCATTCAGGCCTCCCAGACGTGCCTCTGTGTGGGAAGCTTCCAGGGAGTGGCTGGAGGCCTTGGTGTGCCTGGGCCTGTGGGAGCCTGAGGTGGGCCTGGCTAAGAGGGCAGACTGGGCAAGGTATGTGGGTGTGTGATGGGGTGCGGAGCTAGAGGGGACATGGGGGACAGGGAGAGGAGGTAGAAACAAGAGAGATAGAGGGAAATGGTGAAGGGAGAGACAAGAGGATTCGGGGTGGGGAAAGGGAACCAGGGCAAGGAATGGGGTAGTCACGTATATGTGTGTGTGAATGTAGGGGTTTATAAATATATGTATATATTATAAAGTATATTTGTGCAAATATGTATGTATGAATGTAGGCATGAAGGAGCTTATATAGGTATGTATTTGTGTATTGTTATGTTCAGATATGGGGAAGAGTTGTAGGATTTAAGTGGGCGCGGGGACAGTGGGGACATGGGGAGCAGGAGAGGAGGGAGGAAGAAAGGGGAGAGAATAGAGAGGAGACAGGGAAAAATAGGCCAGGGGAGACGGGGTGGGGAGAGGGAACCATGGCAAGGAATGGGATATTCGTGTGTATGTGTGTTTGCTTACGTATATATACACATGCTTATATACATATAGGTAGCTTTAATGGTATATGTGTAATTGTATATGTATGTGTGAATGTAGGCATGTTTTTTCAAAGGTATATAATTATGTATATCTCTCCCCCAACCCCTCATGTCCACTTTATCCCCAAACCCTCTCACACACCTACGCCCCTTCCCCAAATCTAAACACAAGAATACAAAAATGCAGACCTGTATAGTCTCATACAATTATGTATATACTTAGGTAAGCAGGCGTTTAGGCATGTGGAAGTGGGACAGAAAGACAGGGGAGGGGAGAGACAAGAGAGGATGGGAGTGGGGATGCAGACAGGAAGGGAACCAGGAAAAGGAATGAATATTTGTGCATCTGTGTGTGTGAATGAGTGTATAAATGTATGTTTATGGATATCATAAAGGTTTAGACTTTATTATATATGTGTAACCATTATGTATATATGCATGTATTGATATTGTAAAGGTGTATATTATGTATGAATGTAGGCATTATGGCTTTATTGAGTTTTGAATTCACAAGTGGACTCTATTGTCTGAATTCCCAGTGTAGAGAGGTTTTCCCAGTTGCTGGTGTTATTAAGTTTCTGCTTTCATTACAGTTAGGTACTAAGGATAGTTTGTGTGATTTTAAATCACTTCAGTTTATCAGTTTGTTTCATGATCCAGGGAGTGGTCTGTGTTGGTGAATAGTTCTTTTGAACTTGAAATGAGTGTGTGTTCTGCTGTTGTTGAGTTAGTTCCAGTTCCCGGTTGGAAAGGTTGAATTCTTTGGTGTCTTTGCTGATTTTATGGCTGTTAGTCTTATTCTTGGATTTTGATTGTTTTGGGGGGCAAGAAGCATTTTAAAACTCCATTTCAATTATAAGTCTGTGGGTTCCTCCTCTGTTCTCTCAGTGTGTGTGTGTGTGTGTGTATGTGTATATATATATATATATATATATATATATATATATATATATATATATATCTTGCGTGTAGGCGGTCTGTTGTCAGGAAAATACGTATGCAGGGTTTTTGGCTTCATGGTGAATTTGCCATTTCTTTGTTGTGCAAATTTCATCGTTTATTCAAGCAGTTTTATTTGCTCTGCAATCTAATTGTTCTGATATGAATATAGACACTTGGTTGTTCTTTCAAAAGAATTTGCTTACTATGTCTTTTTTATCTGCCTACAGTATTCAATTTGAAGTGACTTTCATGGAAAGATGCAGTTGTAGGATGTGTTGTTTGGCAGTAAAATCTGTGTCTTATGTGGTGTCTTCCAACTGTTGTCATTCATTTTCAGTTCAATCTAAACTGAATAATTTGCTATCTGGCTGTGTGGCAGAAACTTACCTAACACACAGCAAGACACTCATGAGTAGTAGGATGGTATTATGTATTCAGCAGAAAGACAGATATAGCTCAATTCTCAGTCTCCCACAGAGATTACACTTTTAGATTAACATCCTAGTTGAGCAGGGAGTCATCAGGTGTGTGCGTCTCTGGTGGGCCTACAGTGCTTGTGAGTTTCCTTTTGTCAGCATTCAGATAGCCCTTGTGTTCTGAGGATGGTGAGCTGACAGGCTGAGCACAGGTCAGCCTGGGGCATGTGGGTGGATGGGGATTGCTTAGTTTGCTCAGGGCCCAAAGTTCTTGAGAAAGAGCTCAAAGTGAGGTCTAGCATTGAGGTATTTACTATAGAGGTGAAAGTTGAATTCTGAGTCTTGTGATTCACGTTGCTTAGGGCCAAGAGGTATTTATGCCTCTAAGTTAATTTAATGAGTTCTTTTAAGTCAGGATTGCCAGTAGTTCAGAGACAGGGGGAATGGATGCTAAGGAGGAAAGACTGAGTCGAGTCAGTCTGCGTCAGAGGCATTAGGATTTGGACTCAGTTTCAGTTTTGCTTTGTTCTAGTTTCATTTCTCCATTCCACCCTGTCTGTGTTGCTTCACATCAGTTGAGCGTTTTTTAGTATGCCATAATGCATGTGCCCTGAGAGTGTGACAGCATCTTCTTGGGATGCTTTTTACTTGACTTCTGTCAGGAAGAATTCTTTAAGTTTATCACAGGCTTATTAGAATCAAGATTTTATCAAATTCTGACAAAATGTATAAATCTTATCCCTTTTCTGCACTCTCTGATGTTACAGTTGTCACACATTGACAAATTTTGAAAAAAATCACATTTTGATATGTCAAAGGCTTTGAATTTTCACAGATAGCTTTGTTTTCTGTGGAGATTTGCAGCTTTATAAACTTTTATTGTGTTAATATGATTTATTACATCTATTGATTTTTCTGTGTCATCCTTGCATCCCTGGAGTAATTCTGAAGCGCTCACCGGATGCACACATTTGTTAAGCTTCTCTATTTTTCGGTGTGTTGACAATTTGGCAAATATTCACAAGTGACACTTCCATACAATAACTTTATAATCCCATTGTTTTTTCTCTGCCTCTTTTTCTTTGAATGGTTTGTAACTCAGGTTTTAATGATGTTCTAAATGTTTGAAAATTTTCAGCAATGAAGCCATCTGGTTTTAAACATCTCTTCATGGAGTTTTGGTTTCTTACTAATTCTGTCTCTTCGTGAGTCACAGTTAGGTTCAGATTGTCTTTCACTGGAGTGAGTTTTAGCAGATACGTCTTTCTTGGATGCATCTGTCCTATCTATATTGCCTAAAATCTTGAAAGATTGAACTATGATGTTAACAGTGTTTACAATTCCCTCCTTTCATTCTCTGTTTTTAGTTATTTATTGTTGGGTATGGCTGGCAGAAATTTTCTTTCTTTGATTCTGATCTAATTTTACAAGTGTTTTCCTTTTTCCTTGTTTACTCTTGAGAATAATTTGTCAATTTCATCGATTGATAGTCAACTTCAGACATGAATGAATTTCCAAAGTGATTTTTCTATTATCTTTGACATCAGATCCATTCTTTCTGTTTCTTCCTTTTACTTGCTTTACTATTTGCACTTCTGCTATTTCAGGTAAGCATGTAGGTTATTGTTTTGGAGCTCTGTATCCCTAGACACAGTGATACAAGTCCTTGGTGCTGTCCTGCAGTGAGGGACTTTCAAGACTAAAGTGTCACATAAGCATTAGGAAAGAGGATGTGCAACAGGATGTGACTTATATGCTTGCAAGCAGGGTGTCAGTCAGTGGACAATTTGTGTTTCTATCTGGCTACGAGTTAGTGGACAACTTGAGTTTGTAGCTGGCTACTAGTAAACAGCTTCTGCTGAAAAAATAAAAACAAAACAAAACAAAACAGAAAACACTGTACCACCACTCTTTTGATCATTACTTTAGGGGATTCCTACACTCGTTTGTTCCCATTTTAACTCTTCACTATTTTGCCCTGAGTTCTTGGAAGCTTTCTTAGAAGATTTCAGCTGGCTAGGGTTTCATTTTTTTCCTGTGATTTATTATTATTTTTGTTGTTTTGTAGTGTGCTTGCATAGGCTCTGGGGTTTCCTTTCTGCCTTCCCAAGACCCCTTCCCTCACTGATTTCCCCATGTTTTTGCAGTAGTATAGTCATAAAGAGACACCTGACCATCATTCTGACACTTATGTGTAACCTCACATCACAGGCATGAACATTGGCAGAGAGTCCAGGGTCTTAATATCAGGACATATTTCTAAGTTTTCCTCAGAGTTCATCTTTGGTTTGGAAGTAGAGATGCATACTGCATCACATCTTCACAACTGGTTAGGTTATTTTCTATTACAGTTACCATACTTCCCCTTAAATGAAAAGCTGTAAACTGAAATCACCAACATGAACAGTTACCAAAACTTAGAACGACATCAAGACATTGCATGCCACTGAATGGCCAATATAACACTGAAGAAATGGAAAAGAAAATAAAAAACATTCCTGAGGAAGGTGATGCTCCTGTATGACCTGTGTGTCACTGAAGAAGTTACGAGTAGAAAAGAAAAACGTTGAGGAAATGAAATTAAAAACACAACTGTCAGATCCCATGAGGTGTAGCCACGTGGAGAGGCCATGCTGGGGCTGAACAAGCTAGACCCAGGCAGCATTGTTCTTTCCTACTGTACACCAGTGGGTCAAGTGCATGCCAAGGTGACATTTCCAGGTGAATGCACCATAGGATGAGTTTGCCTGCTGGGACCCAGATGGGTCCTGGAGCACGGAGGTCCTTGATCCAGGCTGGACCATGCAGCCCCACAGAAACCCTAGTGAGAGTGAATGCCTCTGCTGGCATTGGAGAGCCAGGGCTAGGGCCTGGGCCTAGGCCAGCTTGGGGCAGTCTGGCAGACCTGAGGCTGGGGCCAAGAGGCCATGTTGGGGCTGGAGAGGCAGTACCCATGCACCGATATCCATAGACTCAGTTCCCCAGAGCTTGTTGCAGGTGGCTGACGTGGATGTGAGAGATGGGACCAAGGATGGGATCGGGTGTAAGGAAAATAGGTGCCCAAAACTCCATGCGCCCAAGGAAAGCTTAACATGGGCAGCGGCCTCCATGCCCCAGGGGGAGAGGGAAGGTCTACAGGAGACAGGAAGCTGAAAATGGTGACTTAAAGGTTCCCCTGAAGAGTGTTTCTAAATGGTAACAGGGTTATTTTACCCATGGTGTATCCTGTAGCAGGTCCAGCATGTAACACTGCAGGAGACCTGTGGGAATTGGTGGGCAGTCTCTGCTGACCTTCCCTGGTATTGTCCCATGCCCCAGGTCTTGGCACCATCGATAGCAGCATCCAGTACACACAGCACCATCTTTGGCGAAGGGGAACAGATATCTGTGACTGATGTGGTGTTTTCTTGCCTTTGCTGCCGTGTCTACAGGGATTCTCCCAGTGGCCCATCCCTGGGACACATGAAATCAAGAGACTGGTGGAAGCGCTGATCTGGGAAGCCAAAGCCACAGCCTGTGGCCTGCATGATGTCTACATTGTCTTCCATGTTTTGTCTAGCACCTAGTTCATCAAAAATGTGAGTTGTTTGGTTACATTACCTGGACTAGTCATATCTTGGAGAGCCAGAGAAAATGGGATTTGTTGTGATGTGTTCTTAGGCTCCTGTTGAAGTTTTGTTTGTTTTGTTTTAGTTTTAGTTTTTGATTGATGCCAGAATTTGTTTTGTTACATCACATTTATTCTCTTTTTTAAAATTATATTTTGAATTTTAAATTTTATGGTTCCATTTCCCCCATCAAAATTCCCACCCCACCTACCACTGATTTTCCCTATATTGTTACAATAGCATAGTTCTTCATAAGAAGCTATAATTGCACCACTCTGTTATTTAAGTGGGCTTCTGGATTGTTTCTGTGTCTTTGCTATTGTACATCATGCTCCTGTGAGTGTGAAATTACAGAACCCCTGCTCATATACAGTTTTCATTTCTTTTGGGTATATTCTTAGGTGCGGGATAGTTGGGTCATATGGGAGGTTTGTTTGCACTTCTCCAAGCACTTGCCATCCTGATTTCCATAGTGGTTGTATTCCACCTGCAGCGAAGGAGGGTGCCTTTCTCTCCACATCCACACCAGCATGTGGTGTTAGTAGAGTTCTGAATGTAAGCCAGTCTATCTGAAGTTAGGTGATACCTCAGTGTGGTTTTCATTTGTATCTCCCTGGCAGCTAGGTGGCCTAGCATCTTTTCATACGTCTGTTAGCCATCTGAATCTGTTCTTTTGAAAAATGTCTGTTCATTTCCTATGCCCTTTTAACACTGGCTTGATTGTGTCTCATACGTTTTGGTATGTTATGGTGATGCCTTCAATTGTTTCAAGCATTTTTTATATTTCCCATTGATTTCCTCTCTAGACCATTGCTCATTTAGCAACATATTACTCAGTTTTCATGTGTTTGCAAGCCTTCTTGGGTGTTTGGTTTCTTGGTTTTGATTTTTTTTTTTTTTTGTAATTTACTGAGGCTTGTTTTGTGGCCTATAAAATGCACAATTCTGAAGAAGGTTCCATGTACTGATGAAATGTAAGTGTATTCTCTGTGTATAGGATGAAAGATCGATAGATAGCAACTATGTACATTTGCTCTAGTGTCTGGGTGAGTTCTCTTGTTTCTTACTGAGTTTCTGTTTTTTTTTTTTTTTTTTGATCCATTGATATTAATGGGGTATTAAGGTCTCCCACTATGATTGTATTGGAGTCTATTTCTCCCTTTAAATACACTTATGTTTGTTTCATGTAGCTAGATGCTTTGACATCTGGCACATATACATTTATTGTGATGATCTCTTGCTGAATGGATTCTTGGATCATTATATGGTGTCCTTTTTCATTTCTTTTAATGTTTTTCACATCAGATTCTATATTATCTGAAATAAGAATGGCAACCTCTGCATGTTTTTCCTAACCATCTGCTGGAATATCTTTTTCCATCTTTTCACTTTCAGTTTCCTCTGATCTTTGCTGATGAAATGTGTCTCATGTAAGCAGCAGATAGATGGGTTTTGTTCTTTTGATCCAGTCCTTTAATCTGTGGCATTCAATTGATATTGTTAAGCCGTTTACATCCAAGAATAATATGGATAGGTGGCAATTTGGTTTTGTCATCTTAGCAATGGGTTGTTTTTTGATTGAGTCTTCTGTTAGCCTTTTAGTTCTCCATATTTACCTTGGGCTTGGTAGTTGCTGTTCCTTTTTTCTCTCACATAAACATCTTTTGAATGTTATTTGTAGGGCTGGCTTGGAAGAGGTGAATTGTTGCAGTTTTTATTGTGGAAAATTTTTATTTCATTTTCAAATACAAAGGAGAGCTTATAGGATACATTATTGGCTGAAAATTTTCCCTTTTAGAGTCTCTGGCCTGTAATGTTCCTCTGAGAGCTCAGCTGTGAGTTTGCTTTGCATTCCTCTGTAGGTCACTTGATTTTTTTTTTTCACATGCACATTTAAGGATTTTTTTTTTAATTCAGATGAAGAGAGCTTGATCATCATGTGTCATGGTAAAGTTGGCTTTTGATTAACTCTGTTGGGATTTCTGTGACACTCCTGCATATTATTTTCCATTATTTCCATTGTTTTAGGGAACTTTTCATTTATCATTTCATTGAAAGCACCTTTAATCCCAGCTTCTCTTTCTGTGCCTTCTGCAACACTCATAATTGTTATGTTGAGCCTTTTAATCATATCTTTTGATTCTTAAATACTTTGTATACCTAGCTCTGCTTCCAGCGTTTTCTTCCAATTCTGAGATTCTTTCTTATTCATTCTATTTGGAAACTCTCCACTGTACTTTTAATTTGCTCCAATGTATTCTTAACTTCTGAAATGTCAGCTTTCAGTTGATTCACTTCCTGTGTAACATATTCCTTAAATTGCTTGAATTCCTATAGTATGTGCTTCTCCTTGTTGGTCAGAGGCTATATAATGAGTTTCTGAGCTCTGTGTCCCCATTTTCTCAGTATCTTCCTCGGTTAACTCTGATGGTGGGAGAGGCTTTTGTTTCTTTACCTGAGAGTTTGGTAACATTGATTGTGCCTCTGTCTCTTTTAACTTTTGACATTGCTATTGTCATTGGCGTATTCTTTGCCTCCATAGTGCAGATTTCTAAGACATATTACCTTTAGGTCTACAAGTCAGTTTTTATGTTCGATCAGTGTCCTGGATTAGGATGATGCCAGCTGTCCTAAACAGCTGGTTTGTCAGTGGCTCTGGTCTTGTCTACAAGTGCTGGCTGTTAGTCTAAGTGCCACCTGGAGTTACCCTGTACAGAGTCTATAGAGTGCCACCATGGAACTGTTTTTTCTGAGGAGCCTCTGCAAGTGCTGTAAGCTGGAAGTGGCCACCATGTCAGACCTGAAACATTTTGTTTCAGGGGAAGAAATTGTGACCTGTTGTTCCAAGAGATGTTTAGGTTTGGGTTTATGGGCAGGGTGTTGGTCAGGGTTAGAGTTAGGGTTTAGGGTCAGGGTAGGGTCAGAGTTATGGATGTTAGGGTTAGGGTCAGGTTCAGTGTCAGGGTTTGGGTCAGGTTCAGGGTTATGATATGAATACGGGTACATACTAAGGTTCAGTGTCAGGGTTAGGGCTAGTGTATGGGTACAGGTTAAGGTATGCATTTAGGGATAGGGTTAGGGTCCAGGTTCGGGTTGGGGTTAGAATTAGGGTTTGGGTTCAGGCTAGGGCTAGGGTTAGGTTTAGGGTTGATAGACTTTGGGGCAGGGCAATGAATATGGTTAGGGGTAGACTTGGGGTTAGGAAAGGTTAGGGGTAAATCTAGGGTTAGACTTAGGGTTAGACTTATATTAGGGTCAGGGTCACAGTCAGGGTCAAGTTCACGACCAGGGTCAGAGTAAGGCAGGGCAATGGGTGTGGTTAGGAGTAGAGTTAATGTTAGGGTAGGGTTAAGGCTAAGTCTAAGGTTAGGGTTAGGGGTTAGGGTCAGGGTCAAGTTCAGAGTCATAATCAGTGTCAGGGTCAAGTTCAGGGTCAGGGTCAGGTTGAGGGTTATGTTCAGGGTAGGGTCAGATTCAGGTCAGATTCAGGGTCAGAGTTAGGGTTGGGGTTAAATCTGGGATTCAGAGTCATGGAAGACGTGTTTGGTTTTCTATGTTGTGTGGCAGGTGTGGTTAACTCAGACTGACATGCTGAATATCCATGAAGTGGGAGTAGTGGAATTACAGTCTTAGACTCAGGCCTGACATTTTCCGTTGGATTAATGCTTTGCCTATTTTTTCCAGGAGCCGTGAATATGCCATGATATGATCATTGAGTAGGAGGAGTCTGAGACTCAGTCTGGGACCCTCGGTTTCTCTGCAGGTGGTGGGTGTGGTTAACTCAGACATAATGAATATGAATGAAGAGGGAGAGGTGGGAGGAATCTTACACTTAGAGTCTTTGGCATTTTACATTGAATTTTCTTTGCAGTCTGTTTTTCAAGGTACCATACATATGTAATATTCGAAGTTAGTGGGAGGAATCTGCGATTCAGCCAGAAGTTGCAGAGTTGGAGCAGTTTTCAGTTCCTGTGTAGAAATTGTGGAAGTACTTTGCTGGAGCCAATGCACTGAAGTTCCGGGCCTCCCTGTGGGTGGGACTAGGTCCGGCCGCGCCTCTTGCTCTGCCTCCTCCTCCTGCTGCAGCTCACCCCACCCTTTGGACACCAAGTAAGCCCCATCTGGCCATCCAGGGACCAGGCCTCAGGCAGGGGGACCTCAAGCAGAGAGCCTCAGGCAGGGGGGTGCCTCAGGTGGGGGGTGTGGGTCTCAGGCAGGGGGGTGCCTCAGGGGGGGGGCTTAGGGGGGGGGTGCCTCAAGCGGGAAGCCTTGGGCTGGAAGCCTGAGGGGGGCCTTGGGTGGGGGGCCTTGGGTGGGGGGCCTCAGGCAGGGATGACCTCAGGATGGGAGCCTCAGGCAGGGGGACCTCAGGTGGGGGGGGCCTCAGGTAGGGAGCCTTGGGCTGGAAGCCTTGGGGGGCCTCGGGCAGGGGGCCCTCAGATGAGGAGCCTTGGGTGGGGTGCCTCGGATGGGGGGCCTCGGCGGGGGTCTTGGCAGGGGGCCTCTGGCAGAGGGGCCTCAGGAGGGGAGCTTCAGGCAGTGGGGTCTCAGGCGGGGGGGGGCCTCGGGTGGGGAGCCTCAGGAGCAGAGCCTCAGGTGGGGAGTCTTGGGCGTGAAGCCTTGGGGGGGTCTCTGCCGGGGGTCTCGGGTGGGGAGCCTCTGGCAGGGGAGCCTCAGGAGGGGAGCCTCAGGCAGAGGTCCTCAGGAGGGGAGCCTCAGGTAAGGAGCCAAGCCAGGCTGCCAGCTGAGGGGTTCCAGAATGTGCAGGAAGCTGGCATCCTCTCGGGAATTTGTTCCAACAGACACTGGGGGCTCTTGGCTCTCCCTGGGCAGGCCACAGAAAGACACAAAGACATGCTCAGCATTGGTAAGATTAGAGTAGTGAATACAGTTTTAAGTAATGATAAGGATTAATTAGGGATCTTAGTAAATTAGTGTGCAGTAGGTGAGGAAAAGGTAATGTCATAGAAAGGCGTCTGATTCCTAGGCAAATTTAGAGCATTAGTAACTGAGTATTGATAATCTGTTAATTTGCTTCTCTATCAATTGCTTCTGCTTTAAGTGTAAGAGACAAGACTAACACCGTGAGAGGCATGAAGTAAGAGTAGGCCTAAGTCTCATTTCCCGAAGGTGACAGTGCAGGCTCTCAGAGACCACCCGGAGAAATGGAACCAAACAGAAAAGAGATAACAAAGCCCTTAGCCTTGGGTGAGGGCTACAGACTGGTCATTGTCAGCTCCCGCAGTCCTTCGTGTACTTTGATCTGCACTGTGTGTGAACATGCAGTATGTAACTCAGAGGAGATAATGTACAAAGTGTACGTGACTTGGACGATAGAAAAGCCACTTGGGAGAAATGAGCAGTGTCCTGGTCAAGACTTCACTGCATTGGATGAGTCATGGACCCGAGCTACGAAAATGTTGTGGCCTTTGCATTGTTGCGTGTGGAACTTGTGTGTCCACAGTACAGGGATCTCTTGGCCCTAACACACACGTACATAGCTAAAAAGACACAAGGGCCTCCCTGGGGGCCAAAGAGTGGTTGGAGCCACCTTCCACTGCTCCTCCCACTGCTCCTGCCGCTGCTCCTTCTGTCCCCCAGCTCTGTCATTTGGAGAAACTGCGGAGGTCCAAATATGGCAGGAGATTGTGCATTGGGGGCAGTCAGGCAGGGAGCAGCAGGAAGCCGAGCAAGGCGGTCAGGGGAGGGATTCCAGAATGTGCTGGGGGGCCAGTGGCCAAATGTGTCGGGCCTCCCGGGGAGTGGCCTGAGGACAGAGTGGGTAGATGGACAGACAGACAGACCCCACCTCCTGCTCCCTTGCTGTCTGGCTGCGGGCCTGCCTGACTCGGTGCTACCCTCTGGTGGCCACCCGGCCTCAGCACAAGCGGGAGAAGCCAAGACTTTGTTCTAACAGAAGCAGATGGCTCTCATTAGGGTGCGGGCAGCGCTGGAGATAGCCAGGTAATGGCCAGGGGACGGCCTGGTGGTGGCCTATTGATGGCCACGTGGTGACCTGTTGATGGCCTATGATGGCCTGATGGTGGCCTGGTGACGGCCTAGTGATGGCCTGGTGATGACCAGGTGATGGCCTGGTGATGGCCGGGTAATACCCAGGTGATGTTCAGGTGATGTCCGGGTCAGCGGTGGCTATGCTATCAACCCCCCCGGCCCCGCACACAGTGAAGCACACACAGTCACACACGCTGACCCAGAGACCCAGATGGCCCCGTGCGCAGTGCTAGCCTGGAGCTGAGCACAGAGACAAGTAAGCAGGAACTAGGCCCAAGCAGGGGATCAAGGGAGCAAACCAATATGTTTGCCTTAATTTAAGATGATATGATGTTATGTATAACATGTTATGTTTTGAATGTTATATGTTGTGTATAAACTAAAATTGAAGTGTAGGTGAGGTGGTCACAGAAGGTGGCTGGGAACTTGCATTTACTTTTAACATATTGGTTACTCATTACTATGTCAATTAATTCCATAATGATGTAAATTTTTGCTGATGGTATGTGGGAGCTTTCAATTGACTGGGATGATACTCTGCTAGCTCTGTCTTCAGACCAGAGAGGGTATACCTAAGAAGCCGTTGAACTTGACTGGACAATAAGATGCTGGACTCTATGTTTGGTATACGCTTGCAATGGAGGAATCTCAACTGAACTTGAGCTGTGGTTATGCAACAAGGTGGAGGAATCCACCATGGTGGGAGGGTTTGGGGAGGGGTGGGAGAACCCAAGTATCTATGTAACTGTGTCACATAATACAATGTAATTACTGAAGTTAAATAATAAATAATTAAAAAAAAATAGCAACCAGAACAGTCTCCTCTCTGAGAGCTGGGAGAGAGCCTGCTGGCTCGTGTGCACTTTCCACTTGCTGACTGCGGGGAAAGGGGAAAAGCAAATTGCTGACCACTTTGATGAAACGCTTCCTTTGATGACTGCCCTTGGAAGAGACCGCGCTGTGGGCTCAGAGCTGACCCATGCCAAATGCCTGACCCAGGCTGCGTACCTGAGCTGGGCCACCTGCCTGACCTGGCCTGCATGCCAAACCCAGGCTGCAGAGCTGACCTAGGCTGCATGTCTGAACTGGACCTCATGCCTGACCCGGGCCACAAAGCTTACCTAGGCTGCATGCCTGACCTAGGCTGCATGCCTGCACCAGGCTGCATGCCTGACCTGGACTGCATACCTGACCTAGGCTGCATGCCTGACCCGGCTGCCTACCTGACCTAGGCTGCATGCCTGACCTGGGCCACATGCCTACCCCAAGGGTGCATGCCTGACCTGGGATCCTCTGTTGATTCCCACTGGCACCCCCTCCTCACACCTGCCCTGTCCAACTCCTGCCTGCATGGATGGGTGGATACAGGCCATTCCTGTGTCTTTGGCTGCAAGTGCTGCCCCTGCCCAGATGTGGGACCTGGATGGCAGTGTCCCAAGGTTCAGTGGGAGCGCAGGCCATGGACACACATGGAAAGCAGAGTCTGGTGTGGGTTTTGGAGGTGGACTGGTTGGAGCATGGGAGCTGGGGACATGAAGACTGTAAGGGAGGGGACACAAGGCAACCTTCCCCCACTGCCCTGCAAGAGAGGACTGCAGAGGCCATCAACACCAGGAACCCCTTCCCTCCAGGCACCCACTCTGCTGAGTCCTGGGAAGCCTGCTCTTGGCATCTTCTTGGGGAAAGGGCTGGGGAGTGCAGCCATGGCTTGGGGTGCTTGTGCAGGCTCCCTTCCCCCTTGTCTCCTCTCTTGAGCTGTTCTGGAGGCTGAGCAGTTTCAGGGTGCCTGTGACATGAGGGTGAATTAATGGGGAAAAAAAGCACACAATCAGTCCACCCTGAGTGCTTGAGCAAGCAGTGCTTTGGTTCTTTTTTAAAAATAAGACTTATTATGTGAGAATTCTTCCATGTGCTGACTACTTATTTCCCAAATGCCCACATCCATGGGAGCTGGGCCAGACCAAAGCCAGGAGCCAGGAGTTCATCCAGGGCTCCCTGGTGGATGCTAAGGGCATGAAGCAGGGGGACTCATCCGAGGTGTGCAGTGTGGGGGCAGACACACCAAGAGTCAGCTTACTGTGGGCGGCACCTGCCCACCACAGAAGAAGTTATTCATCAGAGTCCAGATTTCTTTTATCCATTTCTCTTGGGGTCTTCTGTCCAGCAGCCCTGAGACCACCAAGGGGTGAGGAGGCAGTGTTCTTCTGCAGCAGAAACACTGGAGACAAAATGGTGGTGAGGGATGTTCCTTAATTGGAGAGAAGTCACAAGCTTATGTAGGGTAGGAAAAGTGGGCAGGCAGAAGGGTGGTCCCGACAGTACTTCCACCCAACAATGACACTTTGACAGGCTTGTAGGTATATCTCTCTTTGGACCCTCCAATGAAGGTAAAGGTCAGGCAGCAGAGGAAGCTGTGTCTCAGGGCAAACTTGTCATTTGCTGAAAAGCAGGTTGAATGTAACATTTGACTCCTTAGAGTTTACAGAGGAAATCCTAGTAGAGTAGGGAAGAGAGACTGGGGTGCAGCCCATAGCTCTTGTTGCATGCCCAATGAACAGGGTATGTTGGGGTCTGTTAGCCAAGGCCACAGTGTGCCGTCTGCCTATGGCCTCCAATACGGGCTAGGCAGGCAGAGACCCAGGGGTGAACTCCCAAGTTCTCCTGACTATCTATTCTACTTTCCTAACCCTCTGTCCTTCTTGCTAGCTCTCATATTTATTATATTTGAAAGGTGAGATGCAGAGAGATTTACACACAAAAACACACATACACAATTTTTCATCCACTACTTGACACACTAAATGGCTGCAAAAGCCAGGGCCTGGGCTCCATGAGAGCCTGCAATGTGGGTGCAAGCCCAAACCACTGGGACCACCTCCTGCTGCCCTCCTGCAGGCTCAGATCACCTCCCACTGTCTTCCTGCAGGCTCAGGTGACCTCCCACTGTCCTCCTGCAGGCTCAGGTGACCTCCCACTGCCCTCCTGCAGGCTCAGACCACCTCCCAATGTCCTCCTGCAGGCTCAGGTGACCTCCCACTGCCTTTTAGCAGTCCACAGACTGCCCCTGCTGCCCTCCTGCAGGCTCAAGTGACCTGCTGCCCTCCTGCAGGCTTCAACCATCTCTCACTGCCCTCCAGCAGTCTTTGAACCACCTCCTGCTGCCCTCCTGCAGGCTCAGGTGACCTCCCACTGCACTCCTGGACTGCCTGGGCACCCAGAGAGATATCAGCCTGGTCCTGGCACCCAGGAGTACAGGTCTCACTCAGAACATCCCATCCATCAGTCCCAAAGTTAGGGTACAAATTCAGAGATGCCACAGTACCCCAAGACCCATGGACCAGACACTGATTCCCCAAACTGCAACATCTTCTGAGAGAAATCCAGGTAGGTGTGGAAAGATTGCGGAAAGTGCCATTCAATTCTGCCCAAGTAGCTGTGGTGCCACCTGAACTCCAAACAGTAGAGAAATTGGGCCGAGCTGCCAAGAAATGAGGCCATTCCAGGGATTCAGCTCTGTGCTTCTTTCAGGAATTGTGGAAATATGCAAGAAGAAAATCTCCATAAGGAGCACAGGCTCTGCTGACGGCCATGTCCCAGGTGCTGCTGACTGTCCAGGCATGGAGAAGTGGATGACAGGGTGGAAAAAAATGCAAGGACAAATGTGAATGATCTGAGGAAGGGTTCACTGCCTGGGAGAGTGGGCTGTCTGGTGTGGAAAACAGGATGTTGCTTTCTGAGAAAGCCGGAGGAAGCACTCCGCCATGGTCTGTTCACCCATCAGCGCGTGGCTGCACAAGCCTCTCTGGGGAGAGCCGAGAGCTTGTTACCAAGCTAATGAGCTAGCTTGCACTCCCTGTTTTGTTTGTTTGTTTGTTTGTTTGTTTTTAGTTTTGCTAATTTTACCATTGACTGGAAAAGCCACTTGAAAGGTACTTCCTTGACTCTGTAGTCTCTTTGATTGTCGATAGGGGATGGCAGTTGCAGAGGGCTGGGTTCCTGAAGGGAGTTGCCCACCCAGCTCTCTCCTAAACAGAGTAGCAGGATTCCACCACGTACACATCCAGCCCATGCACACTCTTGCCCACCACCGATGGGACTCCAAGAGCCAAGTGGGAAATGGCCTCCGAGGCTTGTCTCCATGGGTGCATGGGGAATGAGGCAGCCACAGCTGCTGAGGGAAGGAGGGAAGTGGCCCCAGGGCTCCTGACATCCGGTGTGGGTGGCCTGCTGTCATCGGAAAATGGTCTTTGGGGCTGTGTTGGTTCCAGCAGCGTCTGGTTGGCCAGCAGTGCCCCTCTGGGTGCCGCTGGGATGGCACACTCCTCTGCTCGTGTCCCTTTAGGTGGAGCTGGCCTCAGGGCTCACATGTCGGGGCATCCTTCCATGTAACTGTTGTGGAACAGATGTGCCGGCCCCTGACCCTAAGACCACCTTCGTCCAGTCAGCTCCTCCTGGCTTCTTGTTCCTCTCCTGTCCCTCCACAGGCTCTGCAGGAACACGGGGGTGAGAGAGGCGACAGTGAGAGACCTGTGGTCTGGCAACAGAGATGGCTCCATGGAGCAGCTAGCGGTGGGCTGGCCTAACCAGGGGTGTGTGCTGTGACCATAGCCCAGGCCTGGGACCCTGGGTCCTGGAGTCTGAGGAGATGGAGTAGGTGCGAGTGTCCTTGGCCTTCCCATGAGAAGAGCGGAAAATCACTACCCAGACCAGGTACACGTGGCTGCACCTTGTAGGCAGGAGGGATTGGGACAGGAGAGGGAGAGGTTTCCTTCACTACACAGCAGATGTGATCAAATGGGAATCATATTATGCTGTGAAAGCAAAATAGACCCTGTGACACTTAGGGACACATCACAGGTCATATGGTGGGTGTCAGGAGCATCGTTAACAGCACTCCTTTCATCCATCATTTGAACACATCATGGTATGGTAGTCCACCTTCTGTGGCTATGACAAAATCTCGTGCTGGGGGGTGTCCAGGACTAGAGACCCCGTCTGTGTGTCCTCTGGTGAGATGGGTGGCAACAGTCAGAGCCTGTGTGAGGGGGTGGTCATGTGGCAGGCAGGACGCTGGAGGGGCCAGGCCAGCCTCACCCTGTCTCCATAATCATGGTCACAGGAAAAGTCCTCAATCCCGTAAGAGGACACCGGGTGCCTCTGCTGTGCCCCCACCGTGCACCCTGAGCACAAGGTCTCCAAAGAGGAGTCCTGGGGGAGGAAACCAGCTGTGATCCATTGCAGGAAGGGGGGGGGCTTCCTGGGGACCCAGGAGGGGAGCCTTGGGGATGACCGTTCTGCAGGGTGCCAGGTCCAGCACCAAGCTGTGCATCTCCCTTGATGTCAAGGCCTTTCCCCAGCACCTACAGGGCACCAGGACAGGAGAACCACCAAGTTGTGTCACAGAGCGCATTGCTCACTGACATGAAATTTCAGCATCCAAAATGGTGCTGTGGTTTAAGGAACTCTGCAGCAGCAGCCACTTTCTTTTTGTAAGATTTTTATTGTAAAGTCAGATTTACAGAAGAGATGTACAGAGAAAAATATCTTCTGCCAGCTGGTTCACTCTCCAAGTGGTCACAATGGCCAGAGCTGAGCCAATCCAATGCTGAGAGCTTCTTCTGGGTCTCCCATGCAGGTGCAGGGTCCCAAGGCTTTGGGTCTTCCTCCACTGATTTCCGTGCACATACCTGCACACACACAGGCACACACAGGCTATGTCAGCATATGCACACACAGGCACACAGAGCATTTACATGCAGGCACACAGAGGATACACGTATATGCACACACCCTCACACACAGAGACACGTGCACATGCACACACCAGCACACACAGAGACACACACATTCATACCTGCACACAGAGTACACACAAATAGATGGACAGCCCACAATAGCCATGAAAGTGATACAGGGAATTGGCCAGGTCCTGGTAGTGGCAACCTCACTGGTATTGCTGAACAGAAAACAAACCTGGGCCAAGTCCCTGGAAGTGGGACTTCTCCCATTGCAGTGGGACTGACACACTGTGAGTTTCTCCTCCAGGTCTGTCCCTGCAGAGCAGCCAGGAACTGGCCACTGGAACAACCTGCTGCCCTTCCTGCCTTCACAAAAGGGAGGCTGGTGGTCATGGCCAGCTTCCTCTGGGGTGGCAACTGGGACTTGCCTGATTATTGTTACCCTGGGACTGGTGCCCTCCTAAGGCTTGGGGATGACACTGGATCTTTCTGGAGTGTCAGCGCAAGAGCTGGTTGCTCTGGCTGATGCTGGGGGAGAGTGGCACAGCACATGGTATGCGGTGAGCAGGTGCCCAGACTTCCCCAGGAAGCCCCAGTGGTGCCATGGGAAGGACTCCCAGCAGAGGGGAACCCAAGTGCACAGCTCAGTGGAAGCAGAGCTTACTGAAGGTAGAGTGTGACAGAACGGGTCTGTGTGCAGGTGGGGTCTGGGGGCACCAAGTGGGCAGCCCAGGGCTGTAAGCTGTGGCAGAGTGAGGAGAGCAGCTATGCAGTACAGGCTGGCATCTAGGGGCTGCGTGTCTCTTCTTTCCTGTGAGCACCAAGCGGGTGGCCCAGGGCTGTGACAGTGAGGAGAGCAGGTGCGGGTTCTGGTGGCTTGAGGTGGTCCTGCTTAGCATGCTGGGTCCAAGCTGCCTGCAACTAATTTTCCCGTGTCTTTTTTTTTTTTTCTGCCTGCCTCCAGGTAGGGCCCGCTGGGGCTTGCTGCAGGTACTCTCAGCATCAGGTGGATATTTATGACTGGAGGCCAGTTGTGGGAGGGGGCTGCAGTCACACCTCTTGCAAGGGTAGGGCTGAGCTATTCCCACAGCCACATATTAATCCTCCCACAGCTGCATTAGTCAAGGTTTTATTTAACTTACTGGGTTTCATGATGCTTTGACACCTGGGGCCTCCCTGACCCCTTTCTGGGCAGCTGAACCTCAGCGACAACAAGGGGTTCCTTGCATGCCCTCACAGTCCTGTGGAGGTGTTGGAGGTGTCCTCTGCCAGGAGGTTCTGAGCCGGAACCTTTAGGGGATTCCCACCCTGTCTCAGCCAGCCCAGCTGGGAGCCCTCAGGCCTGATCTGGAGGAGGGACCTTGGGAAGGTGATGGCCTGGTGCTCCCTGCTGGCAACGGAGTGGAAGAGGACACACTGGAAGACCAGGAGCTGGACCTGATGCCTGGAGGCAGGGGCTTCTCTGACTTCACCTTGGGCTCGACCCTCACCCTCAGAGTTGGGGGTGCCCAGCTGAAGATGGCATCTGTTCTTGCTTCTGCAGGAGAGGCTGAGGCAGGCGCTGAGTGGGCCCAGGGAAAGGGGGCAGAGGGCAGCAGGGAGATGGTCCCAGGCCTTTAGGGCAGTGCTCAGGGCATGGCCAGCTGAGTGGGTGACCATGCTTGAGTCCAGAATTGACAGACCCTGGCAGCTCCCATGATTCCAGCCTGTGTCAGAGGTGGGCCATTTTGTTGGGATGACAAAAGCCCAGGCCTGGCAGCCCATGGCCAGCACACTGGTGTTCCCCATCCCACCTGGAGCCCTGGAATAAGCTTCTCAGCCTGTTCAACGTGCTCTCGAGGTCCAGAAGAGGCTCTTCAGAGGGCTGTGTGCTGTAAGCCCCGACAGGATGCAGGGAGGGGTGTGTGCTGTGAGCCCTGACAGGATGCAGGGAGGGGTGTGTGCTGTGAGCCCTGATGGGTTTGCAGGGAGGGGTGTTTGCTGTGAGCCCTGATAGGTTGCAGGGAGGGGTGTGTGCTGTGAGTCCTGACAGGGATGCAGGGAGGGGTGTGTGCTGTGAGCCCTGACAGGGTTGTGGGGAGGGGTGTGTGCTCACTTTGGTGCAGGGAGGGGTGTGTGCTGTGAGCCCTGACAGGGTTGTGGGGAGGGGTGTGTGCTCACTTTGGTGCAGGGAGGGTTTTTTTCCATGGAGCCTGTTTATGGTGCTTTGTGCTTATCATTCCCAGGCTCTGATGGGCCTAACTAGAGCATATTGAGTGTATTGATAAATCACTCATGTGGAGAAAGAGAAAGCCAACTGACATGACTCAAGCATTTCTGGGATTTAGATCATGTGTTTACAAAAAGTCCTAGCAGGAAGTCAGGACTGCCTGCTGCCCAGTGTTGGTTTGTGGGCCTGTTGAGCCAGCCAGGGAGCAGCCCTGTCTCACTGCCATCCCTCCCGCATGTCATAGGGCAGCAGAGGTTAAGACCCCTTTGTGGGATCCTCACTTTTGGGTCAGCCCATGGAGTAGGGATGGAAGGCCAGTGGTGACCCTAAAGAGCATGCAGCAAGGCCATCCCAGAGGAGGTGCTGCAGCCCACTCCAGGGAGGCCAGAGCTGCTGCTCCAATCCCCATTTCCCCCTGAAAACCCGAGCCTTGCCCACACAAGCATTTCCTTGCTCTTCCCTCCCTGCTTCCCCTCTCTGCCACCTGTCTGTCATTCTCTCCCAATCCCCCCTCTCCTTCCCTTCTGTTTTTTGATTTATTTTTATTGGACAGTCAGATTTGCAGAGTGAAGGAGAGACAGAGAAAGATCTTCCATCTGCTGATTCACTCCCCAAGTTGCCTCAACAGAGTTGAGCTGATTCGAAGCCAGGATCCAGGAGTCTCTTCTGGGTCTCCCCCGTGGGTGCAGAGTCCCAAGGCTTTAGGCTGTCATGCACTGTTTGCCCAGGCTACAAGCAGGGAGCTGGAAGTGAAGTGGAGCAGATGCAAGTGAGAACTTTAGCCACTAGGCTACTGTGCTGGATCCTTTCCCTCCCTTCTTTCCTTCTCTCTCTCTCTCTCTCTCTCTCTCTCTCTCTCTCTCTCCCTCTCTCTCGTTATTTGTTTTTGGTTAGACAGCAGTGGGAAACATTAAGGAAAAGAGATTGAAAGGCCCAAGATAGACCTTGGTGAGCCCTTGGAATAGGCCAGGTTTGGTGCCTGCTAAAACAACTTCAGTGATCATTTCATGGGATTACACAGGCCTCTTGGAGCAGTGCTCCATGGGCCCGGGGACCAGCATGCTCACTGCCCACGTCCTCCTGGATGGCTGCTGACTTTCTGGAGCTCTTCATAGATCCTGGATGTTAGTCCTCTGTGGCTGCAGAGTTTGCACCATTTCCTCCCGTGCTTGAGGCTGCCTCATGGTGGTTCTGTTCCCTTTGCAGTGCAGAAGTTTCTTAACTCACTGTGATCCCATTGCCATCTTGCTTTTCCTGCCTGTGCATCTGGGGTCTTGCCTGTGCCTGTGTCTTGGGGTGTTTCCTCAATGTTTTCTTCCACTGATTTGATGGTGTCAGGGTGTGGATCCTTCATCCGCTTGCATTAGTTGTATAAGCTGTCAGGAGGAGCCTTGTTTCACCCTTGTGCACATGTAGATCCAGTTTTCAGCTCCATTGGTTGAAGACACTGTCCTTCCCCCAGAGTTTGACTTTAAGTCATTTGTCGAGTGTTGGTTGTAGATGTGTGACCTGATTTCCGGGATTTCTGTTCTGTCCCACTGTCCGTGTGTCTGCTTTGTTCGGTGCCAGGCTGTTTGGATTGTGATGACTCTGTAGCGCATCTGAAGTCTGTGTTGGGACGCCTCGGCTTGCTTTTTGTTGTTGGAGATTTCTTCAGCTATTCTGTGTTATTTGTGTTTCCATGGAACTTGAATATCATATTTTCTTGATCTAAGAAGGAAAACTTTGATAATTTGATTGAAATCACACTGAAACTCTAAATTACTTTCATTAATATGGACATTTTAATGATATTCTTCTAATCCAATTTTCCAGTAACAGTTTTTTTTTTAAGTTCTTGCTCCCTGTTTAAAAATGATCATTAATCAAGTAGAATTATTTTTGTATCCCAGTAACCTTAATTTTCAGTGGAAAATCTAGCTAGCAATTCTGAGCCATCAAGTCAGCATCTCAGTTGGAACCTGCAGGGCGAAGGTGCTATTTGAGTTGGAGTTCATAAAATGTCCGTCGTGCCAGGGCTGGAGCTGGGCATCTCGCCTTCCGGGGAAGCTGTGCCCAAGTTCTGAGACCACAGGGATGCTGTGCTTTCTTCTCACTCCTGCTGCCCACTGTCAGCTGTGCAGGGCATTAGTGGGAATTACAACAACTGGCTTCAGGAGATCAAGATGTGGGCAGCACTTGATGACAATGGCATCCTGTGTGGACACCATTTCTAGTCCTCGCTGCTCTGCTTCCAGTCCAGCTCTTTATTAATGCACCTGGGACAGCAGAGGATGGTCCAAGTTGCTGGTCCTCAGTACCCACGTGTGAGATCTGGCCATAGCCCTGCTCAACTCTGGCTGTTGCTTTCTGGGGAGTGACACAGAGCATAGAAGATATATCCTTGTCTCTCTCTTTATCTTTAACCTTCTCAAAAAATAAAACAGGTCAGTTTTGCCCTGGAACCCTCCTCCCCTATTCTTTAGCATCTAGTCATGCAGTTCTTAATTTTTTCTTGGGGCCTGCTCACCCACACCTAGAGACTCTGCACTCTCCACAGACTTTTCTAGTACTGTGGTCACAGTGGCAATGCTGTGGCAGGGGAACAGGAGGACAAACAGCTTTCAGAAGCTGCTGGAATGCCCCTGCAATTGCAGTAGTGGGGGCAGCTTGCCATGGAAAGCCTATGCTCACATGTGTTCAGCAGTCATTGCCCCTCTCTGGTGATGTGAGAAGGCTGGACCCCTGGGAGGGGGCACTCTCTCTCGCAGCTAGCTTGCCAAGTGATGGTGGGAAAACTGGGGCTGGGCTACTCAGTGGGAAGCCTGTAAACCAGGCATGGGCTGCTTCTGCTAGAGGCCCCAGCCGCAGGGACAAACAGGCATGTTCCATGTCAAAGGGGTGTCGCAGAAAGACACATGGGCATTGAGGAGTTAGCTGAGTTGGTTGCCAAGCACATGTCTGGAGCAGCTTGTGGCCAGGGGGCAGTGGCTCTTTGGGTTGCATTGGCCCTGAGTGACCAGCAGTGGTGGATCATGGTGAGGTCTCTTCCTGTCTTTCCTGCAGGTGTCTGGACTTCCTGTGCATTCTGCTATGTTGTGCTGACTCACAGGCTCAGCACTTGGCTCCTCTGAACGGGAAAAGAAAGCGTGTTCATCTCTGATGCACCAACTCCCCATGGGTCTGACTCCCTGCAGGTGTTGTGCCCTCCGCCTGTGCCTTCCCCTCCCCAGCCCTCAACTTTCCCATCTGCAAAACACAGCTCTTCCCATCAAGGTCATTCAGTGATTCCTATCGAAAGCCTGAAAAGCCATTTTGGACACAGCTGCTCCCATGGGTGTTTCCAGAAGAATTCAGTCCCGCATGGTCTCCCATGCTGCAGCATCACCAGGTAATTGCAGCATGCAGCAGAAGCCCATTGTGCAGTGCGTGCACTGTACAGTCCAGTCCAGCCTCCGTCCATGGCCACCCAGGCCACCAGGGTCAGCGACTGGTGGCTGAGTAAGGAGAAACAGCCAGCATGATGCTGCCCTGCAGAGCCGTCCTGCACTGCCACCTGCCCAACAACCCGAGTGTGCACTTCTGCAGGTAAACTGGTGCCTGCAGGGGGATGGCTACACTTGTGATTCAGTGCATCGGTCACGTGTGCACGCCTAGTTTCTAGTCCTCATCTGCTAAGTGCTAGCTTTCCAAGAAGTGGCTGCATGCACACGTCAGTCTGTACGGTGAAGGAGGTGTCATTTGGAACATTCTTTCACTCTTTCTGTTACCTGTAAAAATGAAAAGTGTTGACTTCCATAATTAACTTGTTTCAGGTCAGAGGGCTGATGTTTTCAAACAAAAAAATAAAAATATATATTTATTTGAATGGCAGAATAACGCAGAGGGAGATAAAGGAAGACCTTTCATCCACTGGGGGTGCAGGGGCCCAAGTGCTTGGTCCATTCTCCGCTGCTTTCCTAGACCATTAGCAAAGAGTTGGACCAAAAGTAGAGCAGCTGGCACTTCAACTGGCTCTCCTGTATGGAAAGCTAGTGCGGCAAGCAGTGGTTTAAGCTACTGCTCCCTTGTCAGATGGAGCCCTTGGTGTCAGTGTTTACAGAGCCTGCTGGGCTCCTCCCAGTGGAGGACGTGAATCCCACACTAAGCCCTGATGGCCACAGGAGGCCACGCGAGCGCTCCTTTTCCGACCTAGCCTCACTCGGTGGGGAAATGCCAGGTCCACAATGGGAGGCTGCCTGGGGTCAGCAGAGAGGCGTCCTGGGGAGGGGCTTCAGGCAGAGCCATAGGGATCAGAGATCTACTGCCCTCACCCACAGCCAGAACCGTGTCTGCTGGTTTAGTGTCGCACGGTCCTTTCTCTTACTGACACGATAATGTTTGCAAACTCAGCTCTCAGTGCCTGCAGCAGTGGTAGGGTATGTGCACAAACATGAACAGGCAGATGGCCGTTGTTGAGCCTGCTTTGACTGGATCGTATCTCTGTGTTGTTCTTCAGGAACCCCGATCCACGGACATTCCCACTCGTGCCACGCACTGTGAGTCTCTGTTGGAGTCCTCCAGAGGTGCTGATCTGTGCTCACCTACCTCAAGTGAGAGAGTGGATCTTCCCTGGTTTTTTTTTTTTTTTGGCATCCATAAATCATCTTGGAAGAAATGTCTGTTGAAGAAACAGCATTGTGGCATGATGGGTTAAGCCACCGCTTGCGATGCCAGCATCCCATGTGGACACCAGTTTGAGTCCTGGCTGCTCCACTTCTCATCCATCTGTCTGCTCAGGCTCTGGGAAAGCAGCTGTGGAGTGTGCCCAAGTCCTTGGGCCCTTGCCCACCTGGGAGACCCAGGAGGAGCTCTTGGCTTCAGCCTGCCTTTCCTCTAACTTCTTGTGGTCATTTAGGGAGTGAACCACTGGGTGGACCCCACTGTCAGTAATCCTGTCTTTCAAATAAACCAGATAAAATGTAGAAGTCTATGGAAGTCCTTGCAAATGTGTTTCCTTTTGTCGTTTGATGTCAGTCACGTTTCCAGTCTACTGATAGGGTTCTTCGATCAACAAAAGGCTTTAATTTTACCATTTAATGTTTTTTTTAAGATTTTTGTTCTGGCGTTTTTGATGCCATATTCAGTACATCACTGCAGAGCCCTAGGCAATGAGGACTTCCCCTCTTTTTCCCTGACTGACTCATTTAAATTTACAATCTGAGTTGAAGACCCCAGTGTAGTAGAAGGAATATATGCTATTCAGGCAGCTCTCATTTTTCAGGGGAGTTTGCTGTGTGTCAGCCGTGAGATACACATTTTCCTGATGGTGAACAAATAGATCCTGAGGTGCTCTGCTTCAATACTGGTGGAAATCATGGAAGGTAATTGTTAAATCACGAGAACTGCTTTGCTTGCTAGCTTGACCCAGAGGCATGCCATCATTGTGTTCCAGTCTGTCCTCAATGAGGCAGTCAGAGCTGGTTTCATGGTTTGTCAATCTCTACCCAAAGTAACGTTGCAGCTGTTACAGCAGCTCACTGCTAGTGTGAAACAGTAGTTCCCCGGGAGAAGGTGACATAGCATGAGAGCTCTTCATCCTGTACTGACAGCACAGTCACCCCCAGTTGAGTTAGCAGATGAGCACCCTCACACAAAGCAGTCTGTCTCAACCCTTTTGGGCTGCTATAACCATGATAAACACAGCTGGTCAACCCCAGAGGCCCATTACTCACAGCTCTGGAGGCAATGAGGGCTCTGTGTCAGGGAGGGCTGCGGGCTCCGTGTCAGGGAGGGCTGGGGGCTTTGTGTCAGGGAGGGCTGGGGGCTTTGTGTCAGGGAGGGCTGGGGGCTCTGTGTCAGGGAGGGCTGAGGGTTCCATGTCAGGGAGGGCTGGTGGCTCCATGTCAGGGAGGGCTGGGGGCTTAATGTCAGGGAGGGCAGGGGGCTTTGTGTCAGGGAGGGCAGGGGGCTTTGTGTCAGGGAGGGCTGGGGTTTCGTGTCAGGGAGGGCTGGGGGCTCCATGTCAGGGAGGGCTGTCTTGCCACAGCCTCATGTGTGTATGGGGGTGGAGAGACAGGCCAGGGATACGAACATTTGGCCCACAATGGTCTTGGGGTTTTCTGGTTTTTCCTCTGCAGGGCTGCCTCTTCAGTTGTCCACGTGACAGGTAAGAGAGCTGAGCCATGGGTTGTGGCTGCAGCCAGCTCTGGCACAGGTCTCTCAGGTCTGCATGGACTCCATGTAGCTGTCACTGTGCTGGTTAAGCCAGCTACTAAGCTCACTTCAAAAGGGAACGAGCTTATGTCTTAAATAAGAAATGAGAAAAGGATTTGTGACCCTTTCTTACCTAGCACAATATTGTTGTTGCAGCACATTTGGTCAAAAAAATACCACAATGTCAGGTTAGTCAGAAATATGGTGGCTATCTTTCAAATATCTGAAGCTCTTCTCAATTTCTGTTTTTATTTACTTATCTGAGATGCCAGCAACAATGAGGTATGGCCCTAACCTGGAGCCAAAGTCAGGAGCTACAAACACATTACAGGTCTCCAATGTGGACAGAGGAACTAAGAGCCATTGCAGGTCTACCCCAAGGATGGCAGGAACCCAGGTACTTGAGCCATTGCTGCTGCCTCCTGGGTTCTGCACTGGCCAGAAGTGGGAGCCTTGGATTTTGTACCTGCCAGCCAGTGGGAGACCAGGATACAGTCCCTGGCTCCTGGTGTGGATCTGGCCCAGGACTTGTAATGGCAGCCAGCAGATGGAAGACCTCTTTCTTTTTAGCTCTGCCTGTCTCTTCTTCTTGGTCATGCTGCCTTTCAAATAAATACATATAGAAATCATTTAATATTAAGCATCAAGCTAATACAGTCATTAAGTTCAGCATGCTGCTGAATGTTGTCTAGTTTCATCAGTTATTGCAGATAATTTTATAGTATATCCTTCTATATAACATAATGCTGTACATAATATTACAGAGATTCACTACCTAGTAACATAGTAATAATATTATTGTCATATAGTTTTGGGAAATATTGCCATTTTGGACATAGTGCATGAAAGATTTGTGGCTATCTGTATTTCTTACAGGAATGTGCAGGAATGATTATCTCAGATTTGAAGGAAGTGAAAGTCAGAGCCCAAATACAGCACACTGGTGTGTGAGTTTGTCAGTGGTCAGTTATGGCATGAGCCTTAGAACTCTGATGTCATAGTGCTGGGTTGGCCTGACCACTGCAGAACCCTCAGTCTTTCCAGAGGTGCCTGCAGTGTTTCTACATGATGGTGTAACTCAGTCAATTTCTACACCCAGCATAGTGGAAAAGAGTGTATTTTCAGGAGCTGAGCACAGCTCCAGTCTTTCTGAGAGTGACCCGAAGGCTACGGCACAAGGTAATCTTTTCATCCTCTAATTGTGATCACCCAGGCTGACTAGTAGTCCCATGAAGAAATCTGAGCTGCTTCACTTAAAAATGGTGAGTAACTCATTACCTTGTTGATAGTGTGAGAAGGTACTCAGGTTCTTTGGATTTAGTCCTGCTGACCTCAAGAGAGTAGGCTCTGTGTTATGGCTTTGTGTCATCAGGGAGATGATCCTTAGGCTCCTGCCCATGTGATGAATTCACTCTCTCTGGCCCTTCAGTTCTCTCTGTCTTCGATTTCTGTGCCATATTCCTAAGGAATCTAGATGAGAGTCTGATGTGGAGAACTCATGGGCTTAGCTTAGGCCTACAAGGATCATCTCTCTATGCAAAGATTCCTCAGTCTTTTTCTATCTGCAGTTTCTTTTTGTAAGGAATACAGTCTTATGTGGCATCAAGTATTAACTTATATCTTGGGTAGGTACTTCCGTCACTCCACCAACAATCGGCAAGGTTACCAGTGACCTTTGTATCACTGAATCCAGTTTCCAATCCCCAGTGATTGCACGCCTTACCTTCCATAGCTTTTGATGTATCCAGTGGCTTCACTTTGGTTGTCCTCTAAAGCTTTGGCTTTTGATTTCTCTCCTTCCCTGACACCTCTTGTTTGAGTTGCTGTTTTCTTCCTTTCCATTCCTGTAGGACCTGGTTTCCCCTAGATTCTGTCCTGAAGTATTCTCCATCTAACTCCCTAAGTGCCCTCTGCTCTTTCAGACCTTTAAAACATGGAAAGGCATTAGATTTAGTTGGAGATCCTTGTTTAGGAAATTGAGGTTCTAGTTTTCTCATGTGTCACCATGAATGTTTGGCATAAAGCTCACTCTGTCACATGTTTGTGGCCTTTGACTCTACTCTGTGGTGTTAGATGTTGAGCAGGCCCTGCCATACTTCTGAGACCAATGGCCCAGAAGCCATGACTCCATTGGAGAATTCCCCATATCCTGTTTTGGTACATGAAGCTAACCAAGAGTGGTCAAACCAAGAAACACCAAGCCTTACTCTATGACTAGGTTTTACTCACCTCAAATTCCAAGCAGACACATTCCAAGCATGTCGACCAGCAGTGTCAAAACAGGATCTCTGGTAAAGCTGCTTGTAAGCCTGATGGTATGTGAAGTTAATGACACACATGGAACAGTTTTGCCAGTGGAACACCTGTGCTGCTGCTTCAGGACTACGCCATTAACCAGCATATTTGGTTCCCTAAGGGTCACAAGCACGTTTAACAGCACGTGGTACCAGATAAGTTGTTTTCAATGGTAGCTGACAATTGCAAGGGCACTGAACTTCTCTCTGGATTTGGAGTTCTTAGCACATTGAGTGAGAATCCACATCTTTATTTTGTGTGGGACAATCAACATGCTGCCCCCAAGCCTGTTCACATCCTGGCACAAAGATGCCACAGGTAGTGGGAGATGTCAGGCCAACCTCCGGCCTGAGGAGCTGCTCTCCTAGGTGAGTCCTATTCCCAGGATTCCACTGCCCAGGAGGGTTGCACACCCCAAGACTATCAGGAGGCCAAAGGGAACCCTGGAAGTCTCATTGTGGGCCACAGTGCAGACCATGTGAGGTCACTCACTCAGCCATCCTGGGGGGTCGTTCCTCCTAGAACCAATGTGGGTGACATGTAAGAGGAAACACAAGAGGGCAACAAATACATGAGTGCTTTCCCTCCCTGACAGGGAAGAGCAGTGAGCTGGGTGACCTTGGCTGTGGAAGTTGCTGTCTTGGCAGCCTGCCAGCTCTGTCCCCTTCTGGGATTGTCTTAGAGCATACAAAGTGAGGAGGGGAGGCTAGCATGGAGAAGGCCCACTTTGAGATTCATCCTCTCCTGTCTGGCAGGAACTAAAGTCACCCACCTTGATGGAGGTATCGCCAAGACTGGGTGGAGAACTCAGCCCTTAGGTCATTCCTGTCCAGTGGGCATGAGGATGCCCCTCCCATGCCCTGTGGGCACCTTCTCAGATTGGTTAGTGTTAGTATCCGAATGTAGGCCTGGCCCAGGGCTGGTTCCCTCCTGACTCTGCTCTCACCAACCAACCATGTCCTCTGAACAAGGGGCAGGCAAAAAGGGCCTCAGACAGCAGGACACTCACTTGCCCTGCACAGGCAGAAAGTTTTAGCACAGGGTATAGCATAGAAGAGTGATCCAGAGTGACGGCCATACATGTGGTCCATGGGGACTGGACACACACTTGCCTGGAAACTGAAGTCCCAACAAGCCTGTGTCTTGAGAGCATACCCCAGCTCCTCAATGGTAGAACCCTCTCAGCCACCCAAGAGAGGACAGCCATAGCAAGTAAAGAACCATGGGGTTGAAGGTTGCAAAGGTCTGTGGATGTTCAGGTTTTATCTGTCCATTCCCTGGGTCTGCGACCCAGGACAGCCTGAATGTGACCTGGGGGTTAAGATAGAAAAGAACAGCTGTAACCAGGTTCCTGTCTCAGAGCAGACAGACTGAGAGATGGAGACAGAGGAAGGACCTGGCCACATTTTCTTCTGAGCATCTGCAGGGAGCTGGCTGGATCCACTGAAGCAGCAGGTGCAGCAGGGAGCGTAAAGGAGGAGAGATGGAAGAGAAACCTTGCCAGGATCTGGATGCCCCACCCTCCCATCACCCACCGCTCTCTGGTTCAAGTCCTAGATTCTTTTTGTTTTATGATGCATTTACTCATAAGAAAAGTAGAATGGCAGAGTAGGGTAAGAGAAAGATTCCATCAGCTGGCTCACTCCCTGAATGACTATCACAACCAGGAAAGCCAGGAGCCAGGGAATCCATCTGGGTCTCCCACACGGATTCAGAGGTCCAAGTACCTGAGCCACCATCCACTGCTTGCCCCAGTACATTTGCAGGGAGCTGCATCATATGCAGAGCAGCCCAGACTCAATGCAGCACTCACATATGCTAGGTCAGCTTCACACACAGTGAGTTAACCTGCTGTGCCACAGTGCCAACCCCTCTTTATTTGCCCTAGGATGTTCCTGTCCATGGCCTCTGAGTGCCTACCTTGTCCCCCTGGCCACTTCTGTGCTGCCTCTGGTCTCACTACCACCTCAGGGCCCTGCTCCCCGGCTACTTCTGTTGACAGGGGTCTCCTCGCCAACAGATAGGGAGGGGCCTCTCAGGCAGAGATCCCCTGTGCTGGCCAGAAGATGCCTGCATTGGGGGCACCCCAGTGGAGGTAGTTTGAAGACTGGGATGTCGGGTGGTGTGAGAACAGAGGGAGTTGGGTAAGCAGAGTTTGGGGATGACCTTGGCCAGCAGGCACAGAGGCTCTTCCTGGGCTGCCAGTCCTCATCCTCCATGGCAGAAGCAGCAACGAGGCTTGCTGCCTCGCCACACCCTTCTGCATCTCCCAGAGCCTCTCATCAGTTCATAGCTCTGCCAGGAGGTGAGCCCCAGCGGAGTATACAGTAGGGCCCCATGGCCACCTAGAGCCTGAGGTGAACACGGGCCTCATACTATGGAGCCAGTCTGCCCTTTTTGAGGGGATGAGGTCCATGGCCAAAGTCACAAGGCCGGACTCCCAGAATACAGGGAGTGTGGGTGTCTTGCCTGGAGGCCACATCCAGAGTCTCCGGCTCCCTCTAGTGGCCACAGGCATCTTCTGGAGATGGCTCCTTGCACAGCCCTCTCTGGTCAACAGGGGTCACCAAGTAGAGTCCTATCTGTGAAATGCTGTGCAGGTGTTTGTTACAGCACTACTCCTGAGATCCTGACTGTATGGCCCTAGCTCTAGCTTGCTCTCGCTGTGATCTGCACCCTCACTTGGTGTCCTCCCTCCCTTAGGCCATTCAGAACGAGGTGGTCCCTGTCCCAGAGGTCACTTCTGCGCCCCTATCCCCCGCCCCACCGGGAAGCAGCTTCCTGCAGCCCTGCCCTGCTGGCTCCTACATCTCCCTGCCTGGCCAAGCCTCAGGCTTCCTCTGCCCTGCTGGTCACTACTGCTCTGAGAACACCAGCCACTACAGCAGACTCCCCTGTCCCTCTGGCTTCTACTGCCCACAAGGTGACAGAACCACATCCCCAGGCTGGGCAGCAGGGTGGACAGGTGTCCTGGCTCAGCTGGGGACATGGGCTCAGTTCTATAAACTGACTTGGCCACTGCAGGTGGTATATGAGTGTGTTCTCTGCAGCCAGGGCATTCCCACCCCCAACCTGAAGTCCGGGGGAGCACTGGCTCCTGCAGGCTATGTGCCCAAAGCAGCAAACCATGGGCACCAAACTGCTGGATCTTTAATTTGCATGCAACTTACATGCTGTGTTCCACAATTATTCATATTTGTTGGAAAATACCTCTTATAGGACTCCAATGCAGTGTTACAAAGCCTTCCAGAGAAGCTGACCACCAGCAAGGAGAGGTGCACATTCTGTGGCTTTGTCCTCCCCAAGGCCACCCCACACAAGTACATGTGGGGAGCGGCCAACCCCACGTATGAGAGGCCGCAAGATGGCGGCTGGCCGAGGGCCAGGAGGCAGGATTTGTCCCGCCAGCAGGCAGGCAGGAAGTCACAAGGATAGGCTAATCATCCCCCACTGCGATTGCTGGCCTATCAGTGCCCCGTGGACCCACGGGGAGAAGTGATTGGTGGAGAACAGTATATAAGCAGCCCGCTTTCCACAATAAACCTTTTCGTTCGGCTCATTCCCTTGCCTCCCCTTTTTGGTTCGCCCTCTCCTTTTTCATTCGGCTTTTTCCTTTGCCTTCTCCTTTTGGTTTGCCTTCTTTCTGGTTCGGCTTTTCGTTGGTTTGTTTGTATGTGTGTGTGCCGGTTGCAGTGGCGGTTCCTGTTTTCTCCAGGCCCTCGAGATTCCTCATCATTTTAGTGTCACTACAGGGCAGCGACAGGTACAGATCCAGGAGTGACCGAGAACCATCCCTGCAGGAGGGACAATAGACCTCCTGCCCATTCCCTTGGGATGGGGGCCCTGAGGAATACTTAGGTGGGACCCTCCTCCTCTAAACCTTGCATCTCAGGCATTAAGTACATCACCCAATTTCCCTGTCCCCGGGACTACTACAACCCAGATTCATTGACTCAGAGCCTGGACAGCTGCCCTGCCCCCCAGGCCACTATTGTGGAGAAAGGAATATGATCCAAGCCTCAGGGCCTGTGATGTAGATGAGTCTTGCCTCCTAAGCAGGCCCCTTCCCCATCTGTGTATTTTGCCTTGCTAGCCCAGGGCCCGAGTCACCCAGATGACTTCCTGGAGCTGCTCTGGGAAGATGGGTGGACTGTTGTTCCACTGAGCTGGGCCCCTGAGACCACTCCTCTCTTCAGGCTAGTTCTGCGTGTAGGCAGCATGAACCTCTCGCCCCTTTGAGCTAGACAATTACATCGGCACCAACTGTCTGTACCCAGCCTTGGCCGCAGGGGGGAAGTGCCCCACGGGCTCTTACTGCCCTGAGTGCAGCTTCTCCAGGCTCCCCACGCAGACAGGATACTCCACATGCCAAGACTGCCTACCACACTTTTACTGCAAGGGAGCAGGACTCCAGGCCCCTAGTGGGCCGTGTGCAGTAGGTGAGATGACGGGAGGTGGGACTGCAAAGGGGACAGGCCAGTAAGAGAGCAAGGCAGGCAGTGCTCCAAGACTAGGCTCCAGGACACAACCACAGAGCCCCTCCTGGCACAAGACACTGCCAGGACCAAAGTCTAGGATGGAGCTT
>NW_026701799.1:0-50426 GCF_030435755.1 Ochotona princeps | reverse complement strand
TACACTCTATGCTTAGTGCCCTTTGAGTGCATTATCTAGGAATGAACCTGGTAGAGCATCCCACACAAATGAATGCTCCACATGCGGGTTTCACATGCCACCAACTCCACATTCTCAGGCAACTTCAGCGCCACAGCCGTTTTCAGATAGCCCTCAATGCGAAAGGCTCTAGACGCAAATATTGGTGTGAGCAGCTAATTCAATGAAGGAAACACTGCATGTTGGTGAAGGGCATATTGAAGAAGATCAGCCGAGTGGTTCTTGTGGGAGAACAACTCCATTTGGCTCACTAACTTCAGCACACCATCAGGCTTCCAAGCAGCTCTCAAGGAAACTCAGTTTTCACACTCTATGCTTAGTGCCGTTGCAGTGCCTAGACTGAAATGAAGCTTGGTGAGCATCCCACACAAACGAATCTCCTACATGCGGGTTTCACATGCCACCAACTCCACATTCACAGCAACTTCAGAGCCACAGTCCGTTTCAGATAGCCCTCAATGCAAAGGCTCTAGACGCAAATATTGGTGTGAGAGCTAATTCAATCAAGGAAACACTGCATGTTGGGGAAGGGCATATTGAAGAAGATCAGCCGAGTGGTTCTTGTGGGAGAACAACTCCATTTGGCTGCACTAACTTCACACACCATCAGGCTTCCAAGCAGCTCTCAAGGAAACTCAGTTTTCACACTCTATGCTTAGTGCCCGTTGATTGCATTATCTAGGAATGAACCTGGTAGAGCATCCCACACAAACGAATGCTCCACATGCGGGTTTCACATGCCACCAACTCCACATTCTCAGGCAACTTCAGCGCCACAGCCGTTTTCAGATAGCCCTCAATGCAAAGGCTCTAGACGCAAATATTGGTGTGAGAGGTAATTCAATCAAGGAAACACTGCATGTTGGTGAAGTGCATATTGAAGAAGGATCAGCCGAGTGGTTCTTGTGGGAGAACACCTCCATTTGGCTCACTAACTTCACACACCATCAGGCTTCCAAGCAGCTCTCAAGGAAACTCAGTTTTCACACTCTATGCTTAGTGCCCTTTGAGTGCATTATCTAAGAATGACCTGGTAGAGCATCCCACACAAACGAATGTTCCACATGCAGGTTTCACATGCCACCAACTCCACATTCACAGGCAACTTCAGCGCCACAGCCGTTTTCAGATAGCCCTCAATGCAAAGGCTCTAGACGCAAATATTGGTGTGAGAGCTAATTCAATCAAGGAAACAATGCGTGTTGGTGAAAGGCATATTGAAGAAGGATCAGCCGAGTGGTTCTTGTGGGAGAACAACTCCATTTGGCCTACTAACTTCACACACCATCAGGCTTCCAAGCAGCTCTCAAGGAAACTCAGTTTTCACACTCTATGCTTAGTGCCCTTTGAGTGCATTATCTAGGAATGAACCTGGTAGAGCATCCCACACAAACGAATGCTCCACATGCGGGTTTCACATGCCACCAACTCCACATTCACAGGCAACTTCAGCGCCACAGCCGTTTTCAGATAGCCCTCAATGCAAAGGCTCTAGACTCAAATATTGGTGTGAGAGCTAATTCAATCAAGGAAACACTGCATGTTGGTGAAGTGCATATTGAAGAAGGATCAGCCGAGTGTTCTTGTGGGAGAACTACTCCATTTGGCTCACTAACTTCACACACCATCAGGCTTCCAAGCAGCTCTCAAAGAAACTCAGTTTTCACACTCTATGCTTAGTGCCCTTTGAGTGCCTAGGACTGAAATGAAACTTGGTGAGCATTCCACACAAACGAATGCTCCACATGCGGGTTTCACATGCCACCAACTCCACATTCTCAGGCAACTTCAACGCCACAGCCGTTTTCAGATAGCACTCAATGCAAAGGGTTTAGACGCAAATATTGGTGTGAGAGCTATTTCAATCAAGGAAACACTGCATGTTGGTGAAGTGCATATTGAAGAAGGATCAGCCGAGTGGTTCTTGTGGGAGAGCAACTCCATTTGGCTCACTAACTTCACACACCATCAGGCTTCCAAGCAGCTCTCAAGGAAACTCAGTTTTCACACTCTATGCTTAGTGCCCTTTGAGTGCATTATCTAGGAATGAACCTGGTAGAGCATCCCACACAAATGAATGCTCCACATGCGGGTTTCACATGCCACCAACTCCACATTCTCAGGCAACTTCAACGCCACAGCCGTTTTCAGATAGCCCTCAATGCAAAGGCTCTAGACGCAAATATTGGTGTGAGAGCTAATTCAATCAAGGAAACACTGCATGTTGGTGAAGGGCATATTGAAGAAGGATCAGCCGAGTGGTTCTTGTGGGAGAACAACTCCATTTGGCTCACTAACTTCACACACCATCAGGCTTCCCAGCAGCTCTCAAGGAAACTCAGTTTTCACACTCTATGCTTAGTGCCCTTTGAGTGCATTATCCAGGAATGAACCTGGTAGAGCATCACACACAAATGAATGCTCCACATGCGGGTTTCACATGCCACCAACTCCACATTCTCAGGCAACTTCAGCGCCACAGCCGTTTTCAGATAGCCCTCAATGCAAAGGCTCTAGACGCTAATATTGTTGTGAGAGGTAATTCAATCAAGGAAACACTGCATGTTGGTGAAGGGCATATTGAAGAAGGATCAGCCGAGTGGTTCTTGTGGGAGAACAACTCCATTTGGCTCACTAACTTCACACACCATCAGGCTTCCAAGCAGCTCTCAAGGAAACTCAGTTTTCACACTCTATGCTTAGTGCCCTTTGAGTGCCTAGGACTGAAAAGAAGCTTGGTGAGCATCCCACACAAACGAATGCTCCACATGCGGGTTTCACATGCCACCAACTCCACATTCACAGGCAACTTCAGCGCCACAGCCGTTTTCAGATAGCCCTCAATGCAAAGGCTCTAGACGCAAATATTGGTGTGAGAGTTAATTCAATCAAGGAAATACTGCATGTTGGTGAAAGGCATATTGAAGAAGGATCAGCCGAGTGGTTCTTGTGGGAGAACAACTCCATTTGGCTCACTAACTTCACACACCATCAGGCTTCCAAGCAGCTCTCAAAGAAACTCAGTTTTCACACTCTATGCTTAGTGCCGTTTCAGTGCATTATCTAGGAATGAACCTGGTAGAGCATCCCACACAAACGAATGCTCCACATGCGGGTTTCACATGCCACCAACTCCACATTCTCAGGCAACTTCAGCGCCACAGCCGTTTTCAGATAGCCCTCAATGCAAAGGCTCTAGACGCAAATATTGGTGTGAGAGCTAATTCAATCAAGGAAACACTGCATGTTGGTGAAGGGCATATTGAAGAAGGATCAGCCGAGTGGTTCTTGTGGGAGAACAACTCTATTTGGCTCACTAACTTCACACCATCAGGCTTCCAAGCAGCTCTCAAGGAAACTCAGTTTTCACACTCAATGCTTAGTGCCCTTTGAGTGCCTAGGACTGAAATGAAACTTGGTGAGCATCCCACACAAACGAATGCTCCACATGCGGGTTTCACATGCCACCAACTCCACATTCACAGGCAACTTCAGAGCCACAGCCGTTTTCAGATAGCCCTCAATGCAAAGGCTCTAGACGCAAATTTTGGTGTGAGAGCTAATTCAATCAAGGAAACACTGCATGCTGGTGAAGGGCATATTGAAGAAGGATCAGCCGAGTGGTTCTGGTGGGAGAACAACTCCAGTTGGCTCACTAACTTCTCACACCATCAGTCTTCCAAGCAGCTCTCAAGGAAACTCAGTTTTCACACTCTATGCTTAGTGCCCTTTGAGTGCATTATCTAGGAATGAACCTGGTAGAGCATCCCACACAAACGAATGCTCCACATGCGGGTTTCACATGCCACCAACTCCACATTCACAGGCAACTTCAGCACCACAGCCGTTTTCAGATAGCCCTCAATGCAAAGGCTCTAGACGCAAATATTGGTGTGAGAGCTAATTCAATCAAGGAAACACTGCATGTTGGTGAAGGGCATATTGAAGAAGGATCAGCCGAGTGGTTCTTGTGGGAGAACAACTCCATTTGGCTCACTAACTTCACACACCATCAGGCTTCCAAGCAGCTCTCAAGGAAACTCAGTTTTCACACTCTATGCTTAGTGATCTTTGAGTGCCTAGGACTGAAATGAACCTGGTAGAACATCCCACACAAACGAATGCTCCACATGCGGGTTTCACATGCCACCAACTCCACATTCTCAGGCAACTTCAGCGCCACAGCCGTTTTCAGATAACCCTCAATGCAAAGGCTCTAGACGCAAATATTGGTGTGAGAGCTAATTCAATGAAGGAAACGCTGCATGTTGGTGAAGGGCATATTGAAGAAGGATCAGCCGAGTGGTTCTTGTGGGAGAACAACTCCATTTGGCTCACTAACTTCACACACCATCAGGCTTCCAAGCAGCTCTCAAGGAAACTCAGTTTTCACACTCTATGCTTAGTGCCCTTTGAGTGCATTATCTAGGAATGAACCTGGTAGAGCATCCCACACAAATGAATGCTCCACATGCGGGTTTCACATGCCACCAACTCCACATTCTCAGGCAAATTCAGCGCCACAGCCGTTTTCAGATAGCCCTCAATGCAAAGGCTCTAGACGCAAATATTGGTGTGAGAGCTAATTCAATCAAGGAAACACTGCATGTTGGTGAAGGGCATATTGAAGAAGGATCAGCCGAGTGGTTCTTGTGGGAGAACAACTCCATTTGGCTCACTAACTTCACACACCATCAGGCTTCCAAGCAGCTCTCAAGGAAACTCAGTTTTCACACTCTATGCTTAGTGCCCTTTGAGTGCATTATCTAGGAATGAACCTGGTAGAGCATCCCACACAAATGAATGCTCCACATGCGGGTTTCACATGCCACCAACTCCACATTCTCAGGCAACTTCAGCGCCACAGCCGTTTTCAGATAGCCCTCAATGCAAAGGGTTTAGATGCAAATATTGGTGTGAGAGGTAATTCAATCAAGGAAACACTGCATGTTGGTGAAGGGCATATTGAAGAAGGATCAGCCGAGTGGTTCTTGTGGGAGAACAACTCCATTTGGCTCACTAACTTCACACACCATCAGGCTTCCAAGCAGCTCTCAAGGAAACTCAGTTTTCACACTCTATGCTTAGTGCCCTTTGAGTGCATTATCTAGGAATGAACCTGGTAGAGCATCCCACACATACGAATGCTCCACATGCGGGTTTCACATGCCACCAACTCCACATTCTCAGGCAACTTCAGCGCCACCGCCGTTTTCAGATAGCCCTCAATGCAAAGGCTCTAGACGCAAATATTGGTGTGAGAGCTAATTCAATCAAGGAAACACTGCATGTTGGTGAAGGGCATATTGAAGAAGGATCAGCCGAGTGGTTCTTGTGGGAGAACAACTCCATTTGGCTCACTAACTTCACACACCATCAGGCTTCCAAGCAGCTCTCAAAGAAACTCAGTTTTCACACTCTATGCTTAGTTTCCTTTGAGTGCATTATCTAGGAATGAACCTGGTAGAGCATCCCACACAAACGAATGCTCCACATGAGGGTTTCACATGCCACCAACTCCACATTCTCAGGCAACTTCAGCGCCACCGCCGTTTTCAGATAGCCCTCAATGCAAAGGCTCTAGACGCAAATATTGGTGTGAGAGCTAATTCAATCAAGGAAACACTGCATGTTGGTGCAGGGCATATTGAAGAAGGATCAGCCGAGTGGTTCTTGTGGGAGAACAACTCCATTTGGCTCACTAACTTCACACCATCAGGCTTCCAAGCAGCTCTCAAGGAAACTCAGTTTTCACACTCAATGCTTAGTGCCCTTTGAGTGCCTAGGACTGAAATGAAACTTGGTGAGCATCCCACACAAACGAATGCTCCACATGCGGGTTTCACATGCCACCAACTCCACATTCTCAGGCAACTTCAGAGCCACAGCCGTTTTCAGATAGCCCTCAATGCAAAGGGTTTAGACGCAAATATTGGTGTGAGAGGTAATTCAATCAAGGAAACACTGCATGTTGGTGAAGTGCATATTGAAGAAGGATCAGCCGAGTGGTTCTTGTGGGAGAACAACTCCATTTGGCTCACTAACTTCACACACCATCAGACTTCCAAGCAGCTCCCAAGGAAACTCAGTTTTCACACTCTATGCTTAGTGATCTTTGAGTGCCTAGGACTGAAATGAACCTGGTAGAACATCCCACACAAACGAATGCTCCACATGCGGGTTTCACATGCCACCAACTGCACATTCACAGGCAACTTCAGCGCCACAGCCGTTTTCAGATAACCCTAAATGCAAAGGCTCTAGACGCAAATATTGGTGTGAGAGCTAATTCAATGAAGGAAACGCTGCATGTTGGTGAAGGGCATATTGAAGAAGGATCAGCCGAGTGGTTCTTGTGGGAGAACAACTCCATTTGGCTCACTAACTTCACACACCATCAGGCTTCCAAGCAGCTCTCAAGGAAACTCAGTTTTCACACTCTATGCTTAGTGCCCTTTGAGTGCATTATCTAGGAATGAACCTGGTAGAGCATCCCACACAAATGAATGCTCCACATGCGGGTTTCACATGCCACCAACTCCACATTCTCAGGCAAATTCAGCGCCACAGCCGTTTTCAGATAGCCCTCAATGCAAAGGCTCTAGACGCAAATATTGGTGTGAGAGCTAATTCAATCAAGGAAACACTGCATGTTGGTGAAGGGCATATTGAAGAAGGATCAGCCGAGTGGTTCTTGTGGGAGAACAACTCTATTTGGCTCACTAACTTCACACACCATCAGGCTTCCAAGCAGCTCTCAAGGAAACTCAGTTTTCACACTCAATGCTTAGTGCCCTTTGAGTGCCTAGGACTGAAATGAAACTTGGTGAGCATCCCACACAAACGAATGCTCCACATGCGGGTTTCACATGCCAGCAACTCCACATTCACAGGCAACTTCAGAGCCACAGCCGTTTTCAGATAGCCCTCAATGCAAAGGGTTTAGACGCAAATATTGGTGTGAGAGGTAATTCAATCAAGGAAACACTGCATGTTGGTGAAGGGCATATTGAAGAAGGATCAGCCGAGTGGTTCTTGTGGGAGAACAACTCCATTTGGCTCACTAACTTCACACACCATCAGGCTTCCAAGCAACTCTCCAGGAAACTCAGTTTTCACACTCTATGCTTAGTGCCCTTTGAGTGCATTATCTAGGAATGAACCTGGTAGAGCATCCCACACAAACGAATGCTCCACATGCGGGTTTCACATGCCACCAACTCCACATTCACAGGCAACTTCAGCGCCACAGCCGTTTTCAGATAGCCCTCAATGCAAAGGCTCTAGACGCAAATATTGGTGTGAGAGCTAATTCAATCAAGGAAACACTGCATGTTGGTGAAGGGCATATTGAAGAAGGATCAGCCGAGTGGTTCTTGTGGGAGAACAACTCCATTTGGCTCACTAACTTCACACACCATCAGGCTTCCAAGCAGCTCTCAAGGAAACTCAGTTTTCACACTCTATGCTTAGTGCCCTTTGAGTGCATTATCTAGGAATGAACCTGGTAGAGCATCCCACACAAATGAATGCTCCACATGCGGGTTTCACATGCCACCAACTCCACATTCTCAGGCAACTTCAGCGCCACAGCCGTTTTCAGATAGCCCTCAATGCAAAGGGTTTAGATGCAAATATTGGTGTGAGAGGTAATTCAATCAAGGAAACACTGCATGTTGGTGAAGGGCATATTGAAGAAGGATCAGCCGAGTGGTTCTTGTGGGAGAACAACTCCATTTGGCTCACTAACTTCACACACCATCAGGCTTCCAAGCAGCTCTCAAGGAAACTCAGTTTTCACACTCTATGCTTAGTGCCCTTTGAGTGCATTATCTAGGAATGAACCTGGTAGAGCATCCCACACATACGAATGCTCCACATGCGGGTTTCACATGCCACCAACTCCACATTCTCAGGCAACTTCAGCGCCACCGCCGTTTTCAGATAGCCCTCAATGCAAAGGCTCTAGACGCAAATATTGGTGTGAGAGCTAATTCAATCAAGGAAACACTGCATGTTTTTGAAGGGCATATTGAAGAAGGATCAGCCGAGTGGTTCTTGTGGGAGAACAACTCCATTTGGCTCACTAACTTCACACACCATCAGGCTTCCAAGCAGCTCTCAAGGAAACTCAGTTTTCACACTCTATGCTTAGTTTCCTTTGAGTGCATTATCTAGGAATGAACCTGGTAGAGCATCCCACACAAACGAATGCTCCACATGAGGGTTTCACATGCCACCAACTCCACATTCTCAGGCAACTTCAGCGCCACCGCCGTTTTCAGATAGCCCTCAATGCAAAGGCTCTAGACGCAAATATTGGTGTGAGAGCTAATTCAATCAAGGAAACACTGCATGTTGGTGCAGGGCATATTGAAGAAGGATCAGCCGAGTGGTTCTTGTGGGAGAACAACTCCATTTGGCTCACTAACTTCACACCATCAGGCTTCCAAGCAGCTCTCAAGGAAACTCAGTTTTCACACTCAATGCTTAGTGCCCTTTGAGTGCCTAGGACTGAAATGAAACTTGGTGAGCATCCCACACAAACGAATGCTCCACATGCGGGTTTCACATGCCACCAACTCCACATTCTCAGGCAACTTCAGAGCCACAGCCGTTTTCAGATAGCCCTCAATGCAAAGGGTTTAGACGCAAATATTGGTGTGAGAGGTAATTCAATCAAGGAAACACTGCATGTTGGTGAAGTGCATATTGAAGAAGGATCAGCCGAGTGGTTCTTGTGGGAGAACAACTCCATTTGGCTCACTAACTTCACACACCATCAGACTTCCAAGCAGCTCTCAAGGAAACTCAGTTTTCACACTCTATGCTTAGTGCCCTTTGAGTGCATTATCTAGGAATGAACCTGGTAGAGCATCCCACACAAACGAATGCTCCACATGCGGGTTTCACATGCCACCAACTCCACATTCACAGGCAACTTCAGAGCCACAGCCGTTTTCAGATAGCCCTCAATGCAAAGGCTCTAGACGCAAATATTGGTGTGAGAGCTAATTCAATCAAGGATACACTGCATGTTGGTGAAGGGCATATTGAAGAAGGATCAGCCGAGTGGTTCTTGTGGGAGAACAACTCCATTTGGCTCACTAACTTCACACACCATCAGGCTTCCAAGCAGCTCTCAAGGAAACTCAGTTTTCACACTCTATGCTTAGTGATCTTTGAGTGCCTAGGACTGAAATGAACCTGGTTGAACATCCCACACAAACGAATGCTCCACATGCGGGTTTCACATGCCACCAACTCCACATTCACAGGCAACTTCAGCGCCACAGCCGTTTTCAGATAGCCCTCAATGCAAAGGCTCTAGACGCAAATATTGGTGTGAGAGCTAATTCAATGAAGGAAACACTGCATGTTGGTGAAGGACATATTGAAGAAGGATCAGCCGAGTGGTTCTTGTGGGAGAACAACTCCAGTTGGCTCACTAACTTCACACACCATCAGGCTTCCAAGCAGCTCTCAAAGAAACTCAGTTTTCACACTCTATGCTTAGTGCCCTTTGAGTGCATTATCTAGGAATGAACCTGGTAGAGCATCCCACACATACGAATGCTCCGCATTCGGGTTTCACATGCCACCAACTCCACATTCACAGGCAACTTCAGCGCCACAGCCGTTTTCAGATAGCCCTCAATGCAAAGGCTCTAGACGCAAATATTGGTGTGAGAGCTAATTCAATCAAGGAAACACTGCATGTTGGTGAAGGGCATATTGAAGAAGGATCAGCCGAGTGGTTCTTGTGGGAGAACAACTCCATTTGGCTCACTAACTTCACACACCATCAGGCTTCCAAGCAGCTCTCAAGGAAACTCAGTTTTCACACTCTATGCTTAGTGCCGTTTCAGTGCCTAGGACTGAAATGAAGCTTGGTGAGCATCCCACACAAACGAATGCTCCACATGCGGGTTTCACATGCCACCAACTCCACATTCACAGGCAACTTCAGCGCCACAGCCGTTTTCAGATAGCCCTCAATGCAAAGGCTCTAGACGCAAATATTGGTGTGAGAGCTAATTCAATCAAGGAAACACTGCATGTTGGTGAAGGGCATATTGAAGAAGGATCAGCCGAGTGGTTCTTGTGGGAGAACAACTCCAGTTGGCTCACTAACTTCACACACCATCAGGCTTCCAAGCAGCTCTCAAAGAAACTCAGTTTTCACACTCTATGCTTAGTGCCCTTTGAGTGCATTATCTAGGAATGAACCTGGTAGAGCATCCCACACAAACGAATGCTCCACATGCGGGTTTCACATGCCACCAACTCCACATTCACAGGCAACTTCAGCGCCACAGCCGTTTTCAGATAGCCCTCAATGCAAAGGCTCTAGACGCAAATATTGGTGTGAGAGCTAATTCAATCAAGGAAACACTGCATGTTGGTGAAGGGCATATTGAAGAAGCATCAGCCGAGTGGTTCTTGTGGGAGAACAACTCCAGTTGGCTCACTAACTTCACACACCATCAGGCTTCCAAGCAGCTCTCAAGGAAACTCAGTTTTCACACTCTATGCTTAGTGCCCTTTGAGTGCATTATCTAGGAATGAACCTGGTAGAGCATCCCACACAAATGAATGCTCCACATGCGGGTTTCACATGCCACCAACTCCACATTCTCAGGCAACTTCAGCGCCACAGCCGTTTTCAGATAGCCCTCAATGCAAAGGCTCTAGACGCAAATATTGGTGTGAGAGGTAATTCAATCAAGGAAACACTGCATGTTGGTGAAGGGCATATTGAAGAAGGATCAGCCGAGTGGTTTTTGTGGGAGAACAACTCCATTTGGCTCACTAACTTCACACACCATCAGGCTTCCAAGCAGTTCTCAAGGAAACTCAGTTTTCACACTCTATGCTTAGTGCCGTTTGAGTGCCTAGGACTGAAATGAAGCTTGGTGAGCATCCCACACAAACGAATGCTCCACATGCGGGTTTCACATGAGACCAACTCCACATTCTCAGGCAACTTCAGCGCCAGAGCCGTTTTCAGATAGCCCTCAATGCAAAGGCTCTAGACGCAAATATTGGTGTGAGAGCTAATTCAATCAAGGAAACACTGCATGTTTTTGAAGGGCATATTGAAGAAGGATCAGCCGAGTGGTTCTTGTGGGAGAACAACTCCATTTGGCTCACTAACTTCACACACCATCAGGCTTCCAAGCAGCTCTCAAGGAAACTCAGTTTTCACACTCTATGCTTAGTTTCCTTTTAGTGCATTATCTAGGAATGAACCTGGTAGAGCATCCCACACAAACGAATGCTCCACATGAGGGTATCACATGCCACCAACTCCACATTCACAGGCAACTTCAGCGCCACAGCCGTTTTCAGATAGCCCTCAATGCAAAGGCTCTAGACGCAAATATTGGTGTGAGAGGTAATTCAATCAAGGAAACACTGCATGTTGGTGAAGGGCATATTGAAGAAGGATCAGCCGAGTGGTTCTTGTGGGAGAACAACTCCAGTTGGCTCACTAACTTCACACACCATCAGGCTTCCAAGCAGCTCTCAAGGAAACTCAGTTTTCACACTCTATCTTAGTGCCCTTTGAGTGCATTATCTAGGAATGAACCTGGTAGAGCATCCCACACATACGAATGCTCCACATTCGGGTTTCACATGCCACCAACTCCACATTCACAGGCAACTTCAGCGCCACAGCCGTTTTCAGATAGCCCTCAATGCAAAGGCTCTAGACGCAAATATTGGTGTGAGAGCTAATTCAATCAAGGAAACACTGCATGTTGGTGAAGGGCATATTGAGGAAGGATCAGCCGAGTGGTTCTTGTGGGAGAACAACTCCATTTGGCTCACTAACTTCACACACCATCAGGCTTCCAAGCAGCTCTCAAGGAAACTCAGTTTTCACACTCTATGCTTAGTGCCGTTTCAGTGCCTAGGACTGAAATGAAGCTTGGTGAGCATCCCACACAAACGAATGCTCCACATGCGGGTTTCACATGCCACCAACTCCACATTCACATGCAACTTCAGCGCCACAGCCGTTTTCAGATAGCCCTCAATGCAAAGGTTCTAGACGCAAATATTGGTGTGAGAGCTAATTCAATCAAGGAAACACTGCATGTTGGTGAAGGGCATATTGAAGAAGGATCAGCCGAGTGGTTCTTGTGGGAGAACAACTCCATTTGGCTCACTAACTTCACACACCATCAGGCTTCCAAGCAGCTCTCAAGGAAACTCAGTTTTCACACTCTATGCTTAGTGCCCTTTGAGTGCATTATCTAGGAATGAACCTGGTAGAGCATCCCACACAAACGAATGCTCCACATGAGGGTTTCACATGCCACCAACTCCACATTCACAGGCAACTTCAGCGCCACAGCCGTTTTCAGATAGCCCTCAATGCAAAGGCTCTAGACGCAAATATTGGTGTGAGAGCTAATTCAATCAAGGAAACACTGCATGTTGGTGAAGGGCATATTGAAGAAGCATCAGCCGAGTGGTTCTTGTGGGAGAACAACTCCAGTTGGCTCACTAACTTCACACACCATCAGGCTTCCAAGCAGCTCTCAAAGAAACTCAGGTTTCACACTCTATGCTTAGTGCCCTTTGAGTGCCTAGGACTGAAATGAAGCTTGGTGAGCATCCCACACAAACGAATGCTCCACATGCGGGTTTCACATGCCACCAACTCCACATTCACAGGCAACTTCAGCGCCACAGCCGTTTTCAGATAGCCCTCAATGCAAAGGCTCTAGACACAAATATTGGTGTGAGAGCTAATTCAATCAAGGAAACACTGCATGTTGGTGAAGGGCATATTGAAGAAGGATCAGCCGAGTGGTTCTTGTGGGAGAACACCTCCATTTGACTCACTAACTTCACACACCATCAGGCTTCCAAGCAGCTCTCAAGGAAACTCAGTTTTCACACTCTATGCTTAGTGCCCTTTGAGTGCATTATCTAGGAATGAACCTAGTAGAGCATCCCACACAAATGAATGCTCCACATGCGGGTTTCACATGCCACCAACTCCACATTCTCAGGCAACTTCAGCGCCACAGCCGTTTTCAGATAGCCCTCAATGCAAAGGCTCTAGACGCAAATATTGGTGTGAGAGCTAATTCAATCAAGGAAACACTGCATGTTGGTGAAGGGCATATTGAAGAAGGATCAGCCGAGTGGTTCTTGTGGGAGAACAACTCCATTTGGCTCACTAACTTCACACACCATCAGGCTTCCAAGCAGCTCTCAAGGAAACTCAGTTTTCACACTCTATCTTAGTGCCCTTTGAGTGCATTATCTAGGAATGAACCTGGTAGAGCATCCCACACAAACGAATGCTCCACATGCGGGTTTCACATGCCACCAACTCCACATTCTCAGGCAACTTCAGCGCCACAGCCGTTTTCAGATAGCCCTCAATGCAAAGGCTCTAGACGCAAATATTGGTGTGAGAGCTAATTCAATCAAGGAAACACTGCATGTTGGTGAAGGGCATATTGAAGAAGGATCAGCCGAGTGGTTCTTGTGGGAGAACAACTCCATTTGGCTCACTAACTTCACACACCATCAGGCTTCCAAGCAGCTCTCAAGGAAACTCAGTTTTCACACTCTATGCTTAGTGCCGTTTGAGTGCCTAGGACTGAAATGAAGCTTGGTGAGCATCCCACACAAACGAATGCTCCACATGCGGGTTTCACATGCCACCAACTCCACATTCACAGGCAACTTCAGCGCCACAGCCGTTTTCAGATAGCCCTCAATGCAAAGGCTCTAGACGCAAATATTGGTGTGAGAGCTAATTCAATCAAGGAAACACTGCATGTTTTTGAAGGGCATATTGAAGAAGGATCAGCCGAGTGGTTCTTGTGGGAGAACAACTCCATTTGGCTCACTAACTTCACACACCATCAGGCTTCCAAGCAGCTCTCAAGGAAACTCAGTTTTCACACTCTATGCTTAGTGCCCTTTGAGTGCATTATCTAGGAATGAACCTGGTAGAGCATCCCACACAAACGAATGCTCCACATGCGGGTTTCACATGCCACCAACTCCACATTCTCAGGCAACTTCAGCGCCACAGCCGTTTTCAGATAGCCCTCAATGCAAAGGCTCTAGACGCAAATATTGGTGTGAGAGCTAATTCAATCAAGGAAACACTGCATGTTTTTGAAGGGCATATTGAAGAAGGATCAGCCGAGTGGTTCTTGTGGGAGAACAACTCCATTTGGCTCACTAACTTCACACACCATCAGGCTTCCAAGCAGCTCTCAAGGAAACTCAGTTTTCACACTCTATGCTTAGTGCCGTTTCAGTGCCTAGGACTGAAATGAAGCTTGGTGAGCATCCCACACAAACGAATGCTCCACATGCGGGTTTCACATGCCACCAACTCCACATTCACATGCAACTTCAGCGCCACAGCCGTTTTCAGATAGCCCTCAATGCAAAGGTTCTAGACGCAAATATTGGTGTGAGAGCTAATTCAATCAAGGAAACACTGCATGTTGGTGAAGGGCATATTGAAGAAGGATCAGCCGAGTGGTTCTTGTGGGAGAACAACTCCATTTGGCTCACTAACTTCACACACCATCAGGCTTCCAAGCAGCTCTCAAGGAAACTCAGTTTTCACACTCTATGCTTAGTGCCCTTTGAGTGCATTATCTAGGAATGAACCTGGTAGAGCATCCCACACAAACGAATGCTCCACATGAGGGTTTCACATGCCACCAACTCCACATTCACAGGCAACTTCAGCGCCACAGCCGTTTTCAGATAGCCCTCAATGCAAAGGCTCTAGACGCAAATATTGGTGTGAGAGCTAATTCAATCAAGGAAACACTGCATGTTGGTGAAGGGCATATTGAAGAAGCATCAGCCGAGTGGTTCTTGTGGGAGAACAACTCCAGTTGGCTCACTAACTTCACACACCATCAGGCTTCCAAGCAGCTCTCAAAGAAACTCAGGTTTCACACTCTATGCTTAGTGCCCTTTGAGTGCCTAGGACTGAAATGAAGCTTGGTGAGCATCCCACACAAACGAATGCTCCACATGCGGGTTTCACATGCCACCAACTCCACATTCACAGGCAACTTCAGCGCCACAGCCGTTTTCAGATAGCCCTCAATGCAAAGGCTCTAGACACAAATATTGGTGTGAGAGCTAATTCAATCAAGGAAACACTGCATGTTGGTGAAGGGCATATTGAAGAAGGATCAGCCGAGTGGTTCTTGTGGGAGAACACCTCCATTTGACTCACTAACTTCACACACCATCAGGCTTCCAAGCAGCTCTCAAGGAAACTCAGTTTTCACACTCTATGCTTAGTGCCCTTTGAGTGCATTATCTAGGAATGAACCTAGTAGAGCATCCCACACAAATGAATGCTCCACATGCGGGTTTCACATGCCACCAACTCCACATTCTCAGGCAACTTCAGCGCCACAGCCGTTTTCAGATAGCCCTCAATGCAAAGGCTCTAGACGCAAATATTGGTGTGAGAGCTAATTCAATCAAGGAAACACTGCATGTTGGTGAAGGGCATATTGAAGAAGGATCAGCCGAGTGGTTCTTGTGGGAGAACAACTCCATTTGGCTCACTAACTTCACACACCATCAGGCTTCCAAGCAGCTCTCAAGGAAACTCAGTTTTCACACTCTATCTTAGTGCCCTTTGAGTGCATTATCTAGGAATGAACCTGGTAGAGCATCCCACACAAACGAATGCTCCACATGCGGGTTTCACATGCCACCAACTCCACATTCTCAGGCAACTTCAGCGCCACAGCCGTTTTCAGATAGCCCTCAATGCAAAGGCTCTAGACGCAAATATTGGTGTGAGAGCTAATTCAATCAAGGAAACACTGCATGTTGGTGAAGGGCATATTGAAGAAGGATCAGCCGAGTGGTTCTTGTGGGAGAACAACTCCATTTGGCTCACTAACTTCACACACCATCAGGCTTCCAAGCAGCTCTCAAGGAAACTCAGTTTTCACACTCTATGCTTAGTGCCGTTTGAGTGCCTAGGACTGAAATGAAGCTTGGTGAGCATCCCACACAAACGAATGCTCCACATGCGGGTTTCACATGCCACCAACTCCACATTCACAGGCAACTTCAGCGCCACAGCCGTTTTCAGATAGCCCTCAATGCAAAGGCTCTAGACGCAAATATTGGTGTGAGAGCTAATTCAATCAAGGAAACACTGCATGTTTTTGAAGGGCATATTGAAGAAGGATCAGCCGAGTGGTTCTTGTGGGAGAACAACTCCATTTGGCTCACTAACTTCACACACCATCAGGCTTCCAAGCAGCTCTCAAGGAAACTCAGTTTTCACACTCTATGCTTAGTGCCCTTTGAGTGCATTATCTAGGAATGAACCTGGTAGAGCATCCCACACAAACGAATGCTCCACATGCGGGTTTCACATGCCACCAACTCCACATTCTCAGGCAACTTCAGCGCCACAGCCGTTTTCAGATAGCCCTCAATGCAAAGGCTCTAGACGCAAATATTGGTGTGAGAGCTAATTCAATCAAGGAAACACTGCATGTTTTTGAAGGGCATATTGAAGAAGGATCAGCCGAGTGGTTCTTGTGGGAGAACAACTCCATTTGGCTCACTAACTTCACACACCATCAGGCTTCCAAGCAGCTCTCAAGGAAACTCAGTTTTCACACTCTATGCTTAGTTTCCTTTGAGTGCATTATCTAGGAATGAACCTGGTAGAGCATCCCACACAAACGAATGCTCCACATGAGGGTTTCACATGCCACCAACTCCACATTCTCAGGCAACTTCAGCGCCACCGCCGTTTTCAGATAGCCCTCAATGCAAAGGCTCTAGACGCAAATATTGGTGTGAGAGCTAATTCAATCAAGGAAACACTGCATGTTGGTGCAGGGCATATTGAAGAAGGATCAGCCGAGTGGTTCTTGTGGGAGAACAACTCCATTTGGCTCACTAACTTCACACCATCAGGCTTCCCAGCAGCTCTCAAGGAAACTCAGTTTTCACACTCAATGCTTAGTGCCCTTTGAGTGCCTAGGACTGAAATGAAACTTGGTGAGCATCCCACACAAACGAATGCTCCACATGCGGGTTTCACATGCCACCAACTCCACATTCTCAGGCAACTTCAGAGCCACAGCCGTTTTCAGATAGCCCTCAATGCAAAGGGTTTAGACGCAAATATTGGTGTGAGAGGTAATTCAATCAAGGAAACACTGCATGTTGGTGAAGTGCATATTGAAGAAGGATCAGCCGAGTGGTTCTTGTGGGAGAACAACTCCATTTGGCTCACTAACTTCACACACCATCAGACTTCCAAGCAGCTCCCAAGGAAACTCAGTTTTCACACTCTATGCTTAGTGCCCTTTGAGTGCATTATCTAGGAATGAACCTGGTAGAGCATCCCACACAAACGAATGCTCCACATGCGGGTTTCACATGCCACCAACTCCACATTCACAGGCAACTTCAGCGCCACAGCCGTTTTCAGATAGCCCTCAATGCAAAGGCTCTAGACGCAAATATTGGTGTGAGAGCTAATTCAATCAAGGATACACTGCATGTTGGTGAAGGGCATATTGAAGAAGGATCAGCCGAGTGGTTCTTGTGGGAGAACAACTCCATTTGGCTCACTAACTTCACACACCATCAGGCTTCCAAGCAGCTCTCAAGGAAACTCAGTTTTCACACTCTATGCTTAGTGATCTTTGAGTGCCTAGGACTGAAATGAACCTGGTTGAACATCCCACACAAACGAATGCTCCACATGCGGGTTTCACATGCCACCAACTCCACATTCACAGGCAACTTCAGCGCCACAGCCGTTTTCAGATAGCCCTCAATGCAAAGGCTCTAGACGCAAATATTGGTGTGAGAGCTAATTCAATGAAGGAAACACTGCATGTTGGTGAAGGACATATTGAAGAAGGATCAGCCGAGTGGTTCTTGTGGGAGAACAACTCCAGTTGGCTCACTAACTTCACACACCATCAGGCTTCCAAGCAGCTCTCAAAGAAACTCAGTTTTCACACTCTATGCTTAGTGCCCTTTGAGTGCATTATCTAGGAATGAACCTGGTAGAGCATCCCACACATACGAATGCTCCACATTCGGGTTTCACATGCCACCAACTCCACATTCACAGGCAACTTCAGCGCCACAGCCGTTTTCAGATAGCCCTCAATGCAAAGGCTCTAGACGCAAATATTGGTGTGAGAGCTAATTCAATCAAGGAAACACTGCATGTTGGTGAAGGGCATATTGAAGAAGGATCAGCCGAGTGGTTCTTGTGGGAGAACAACTCCATTTGGCTCACTAACTTCACACACCATCAGGCTTCCAAGCAGCTCTCAAGGAAACTCAGTTTTCACACTCTATGCTTAGTGCCGTTTCAGTGCCTAGGACTGAAATGAAGCTTGGTGAGCATCCCACACAAACGAATGCTCCACATGAGGGTTTCACATGCCACCAACTCCACATTCTCAGGCAACTTCAGCGCCACAGCCGTTTTCAGATAGCCCTCAATGCAAAGGCTCTAGACGCAAATATTGGTGTGAGAGCTAATTCAATCAAGGAAACACTGCATGTTGGTGAAGGGCATATTGAAGAAGGATCAGCCGAGTGGTTCTTGTGGGAGAACAACTCCAGTTGGCTCACTAACTTCACACACCATCAGGCTTCCAAGCAGCTCTCAAGGAAACTCAGTTTTCACACTCTATGCTTAGTGCCCTTTGAGTGCATTATCTAGGAATGAACCTGGTAGAGCATCCCACACAAACGAATGCTCCACATGCGGGTTTCACATGCCACCAACTCCACATTCACAGGCAACTTCAGCGCCACAGCCGTTTTCAGATAGCCCTCAATGCAAAGGCTCTAGACTCAAATATTGGTGTGAGAGCTAATTCAATCAAGGAAACACTGCATGTTGGTGAAGGGCATATTGAAGAAGCATCAGCCGAGTGGTTCTTGTGGGAGAACAACTCCAGTTGGCTCACTAACTTCACACACCATCAGGCTTCCAAGCAGCTCTCAAGGAAACTCAGTTTTCACACTCTATGCTTAGTGCCCTTTGAGTGCATTATCTAGGAATGAACCTGGTAGAGCATCCCACACAAATGAATGCTCCACATGCGGGTTTCACATGCCACCAACTCCACATTCTCAGGCAACTTCAGCGCCACAGCCGTTTTCAGATAGCCCTCAATGCAAAGGCTCTAGACGCAAATATTGGTGTGAGAGGTAATTCAATGAAGGAAACACTGCATGTTGGTGAAGGGCATATTGAAGAAGGATCAGCCGAGTGGTTTTTGTGGGAGAACAACTCCATTTGGCTCACTAACTTCACACACCATCAGGCTTCCAAGCAGTTCTCAAGGAAACTCAGTTTTCACACTCTATGCTTAGTGCCGTTTGAGTGCCTAGGACTGAAATGAAGCTTGGTGAGCATCCCACACAAACGAATGCTCCACATGCGGGTTTCACATGAGACCAACTCCACATTCTCAGGCAACTTCAGCGCCAGAGCCGTTTTCAGATAGCCCTCAATGCAAAGGCTCTAGACGCAAATATTGGTGTGAGAGCTAATTCAATCAAGGAAACACTGCATGTTTTTGAAGGGCATATTGAAGAAGGATCAGCCGAGTGGTTCTTGTGGGAGAACAACTCCATTTGGCTCACTAACTTCACACACCATCAGGCTTCCAAGCAGCTCTCAAGGAAACTCAGTTTTCACACTCTATGCTTAGTTTCCTTTGAGTGCATTATCTAGGAATGAACCTGGTAGAGCATCCCACACAAACGAATGCTCCACATGAGGGTATCACATGCCACCAACTCCACATTCACAGGCAACTTCAGAGCCACAGCCGTTTTCAGATAGCCCTCAATGCAAAGGCTCTAGACGCAAATATTGGTGTGAGAGGTAATTCAATCAAGGAAACACTGCATGTTGGTGAAGGGCATATTGAAGAAGGATCAGCCGAGTGGTTCTTGTGGGAGAACAACTCCATTTGGCTCACTAACTTCACACACCATCAGGCTTCCAAGCAGCTCTCAAGGAAACTCAGTTTTCACACTCTATCTTAGTGCCCTTTGAGTGCATTATCTAGGAATGAACCTGGTAGAGCATCCCACACAAACGAATGCTCCACATGCGGGTTTCACATGCCACCAACTCCACATTCACAGGCAACTTCAGCGCCACAGCCGTTTTCAGATAGCCCTCAATGCAAAGGCTCTAGACGCAAATATTGGTGTGAGAGCTAATTCAATCAAGGAAACACTGCATGTTGGTGAAGGGCATATTGAAAAGGATCAGCCGAGTGGTTCTTGTGGGAGAACAACTCCATTTGGCTCACTAACTTCACACACCATCAGGCTTCCAAGCAGCTCTCAAAGAAACTCAGTTTTCACACTCTATGCTTAGTGCCCTTTGAGTGCATTATCTAGGAATGAACCTGGTAGAGCATCCCACACATACGAATGCTCCACATTCGGGTTTCACATGCCACCAACTCCACATTCACAGGCAACTTCAGCGCCACAGCCGTTTTCAGATAGCCCTCAATGCAAAGGCTCTAGACGCAAATATTGGTGTGAGAGCTAATTCAATCAAGGAAACACTGCATGTTGGTGAAGGGCATATTGAAGAAGGATCAGCCGAGTGGTTCTTGTGGGAGAACAACTCCATTTGGCTCACTAACTTCACACACCATCAGGCTTCCAAGCAGCTCTCAAGGAAACTCAGTTTTCACACTCTATGCTTAGTGCCGTTTCAGTGCCTAGGACTGAAATGAAGCTTGGTGAGCATCCCACACAAACGAATGCTCCACATGCGGGTTTCACATGCCACCAACTCCACATTCACATGCAACTTCAGCGCCAGAGCCGTTTTCAGATAGCCCTCAATGCAAAGGCTCTAGACGCAAATATTGGTGTGAGAGCTAATTCAATCAAGGAAACACTGCATGTTGGTGCAGGGCATATTGAAGAAGGATCAGCCGAGTGGTTCTTGTGGAGAACAACTCCATTTGGCTCACTAACTTCACACACCATCAGGCTTCCAAGCAGCTCTCAAGGAAACTCAGTTTTCACACTCTATGCTTAGTGCCCTTTGAGTGCATTATCTAGGAATGAACCTGGTAGAGCATCCCACACAAACGAATGCTCCACATGCGGGTTTCACATGCCACCAACTCCACATTCACAGGCAACTTCAGCGCCACAGCCATTTTCAGATAGCCCTCAATGCAAAGGCTCTAGACGCAAATATTGGTGTGAGAGCTAATTCAATCAAGGAAACACTGCATGTTGGTGAAGGGCATATTGAAGAAGCATCAGCCGAGTGGTTCTTGTGGGAGAACAACTCCAGTTGGCTCACTAACTTCACACACCATCAGGCTTCCAAGCAGCTCTCAAAGAAACTCAGGTTTCACACTCTATGCTTAGTGCCCTTTGAGTGCATAGGACTGAAATGAAGCTTGGTGAGCATCCCACACAAACGAATGCTCCACATGCGGGTTTCACATGCCACCAACTCCACATTCACAGGCAACTTCAGCGCCACAGCCGTTTTCAGATAGCCCTCAATGCAAAGGCTCTAGACACAAATATTGGTGTGAGAGCTAATTCAATCAAGGAAACACTGCATGTTGGTGAAGGGCATATTGAAGAAGGATCAGCCGAGTGGTTCTTGTGGGAGAACACCTCCATTTGACTCACTAACTTCACACACCATCAGGCTTCCAAGCAGCTCTCAAGGAAACTCAGTTTTCACACTCTATGCTTAGTGCCCTTTGAGTGCATTATCTAGGAATGAACCTGGTAGAGCATCCCACACATACGAATGCTCCACATGCGGGTTTCACATGCCACCAACTCCACATTCTCAGGCAACTTCAGCGCCACAGCCGTTTTCAGATAGCCCTCAATGCAAAGGCTCTAGACGCAAATATTGGTGTGAGAGCTAATTCAATCAAGGAAACACTGCATGTTGGTGAAGGGCATATTGAAGAAGGATCAGCCGAGTGGTTCTTGTGGGAGAACAACTCCATTTGGCTCACTAACTTCACACACCATCAGGCTTCCAAGCAGCTCTCAAGGAAACTCAGTTTTCACACTCTATCTTAGTGCCCTTTGAGTGCATTATCTAGGAATGAACCTGGTAGAGCATCCCACACAAACGAATGCTCCACATGCGGGTTTCACATGCCACCAACTCCACATTCTCAGGCAACTTCAGCGCCACAGCCGTTTTCAGATAGCCCTCAATGCAAAGGCTCTAGACGCAAATATTGGTGTGAGAGCTAATTCAATCAAGGAAACACTGCATGTTGGTGAAGGGCATATTGAAGAAGGATCAGCCGAGTGGTTCTTGTGGGAGAACAACTCCATTTGGCTCACTAACTTCACACACCATCAGGCTTCCAAGCAGCTCTCAAAGAAACTCAGTTTTCACACTCTATGCTTAGTGCCCTTTGAGTGCATTATCTAGGAATGAACCTGGTAGAGCATCCCACACATACGAATGCTCCACATGAGGGTTTCACATGCCACCAACTCCACATTCACAGGCAACTTCAGCGCCACAGCCGTTTTCAGATAGCCCTCAATGCAAAGGCTCTAGACGCAAATATTGGTGTGAGAGCTAATTCAATCAAGGAAACACTGCATGTTGGTGAAGGGCATATTGAAGAAGGATCAGCCGAGTGGTTCTTGTGGGAGAACAACTCCATTTGGCTCACTAACTTCACACACCATCAGGCTTCCAAGCAGCTCTCAAGGAAACTCAGTTTTCACACTCTATGCTTAGTGCCGTTTGAGTGCCTAGGACTGAAATGAAGCTTGGTGAGCATCCCACACAAACGAATGCTCCACATGCGGCTTTCACATGCCACCAACTCCACATTCACAGGCAACTTCAGCGCCACAGCCGTTTTCAGATAGCCCTCAATGCAAAGGCTCTAGACGCAAATATTGGTGTGAGAGCTAATTCAATCAAGGAAACACTGCATGTTTTTGAAGGGCATATTGAAGAAGGATCAGCCGAGTGGTTCTTGTGGGAGAACAACTCCATTTGGCTCACTAACTTCACACACCATCAGGCTTCCAAGCAGCTCTCAAGGAAACTCAGTTTTCACACTCTATGCTTAGTGCCCTTTGAGTGCATTATCTAGGAATGAACCTGGTAGAGCATCCCACACAAACGAATGCTCCACATGCGGGTTTCACATGCCACCAACTCCACATTCTCAGGCAACTTCAGCGCCACAGCCGTTTTCAGATAGCCCTCAATGCAAAGGCTCTAGACGCAAATATTGGTGTGAGAGGTAATTCAATCAAGGAAACACTGCATGTTGGTGAAGTGCATATTGAAGAAGGATCAGCCGAGTGGTTCTTGTGGGAGAACAACTCCATTTGGCTCACTAACTTCACACACCATCAGGCTTCCAAGCAGCTCTCAAGACAACTCAGTTTTCACACTCTATCTTAGTGCCCTTTCAGTGCATTATCTAGGAATGAACCTGGTAGAGCATCCCACAAAAACGAATGCTCCACATGCGGGTTTCACATGCCACCAACTCCACATTCACAGGCAACTTCAGCGCCACAGCCGTTTTCAGATAGCCCTCAATGCAAAGGCTCTAGACGCAAATATTGGTGTGAGAGCTAATTCAATCAAGGAAACACTGCATGTTGGTGCAGGGCATATTGAAGAAGGATCAGCCGAGTGGTTCTTGTGGGAGAACAACTCCATTTGGCTCACTAACTTCACACACCATCAGGCTTCCAAGCAGCTCTCAAGGAAACTCAGTTTTCACACTCTATGCTTAGTGCCCTTTGAGTGCATAGGACTGAAATGAAGCTTGGTGAGTATCCCACACAAACGAATGCTCCACATGCGGCTTTCACATGCCACCAACTCCACATTCACAGGCAACTTCAGCGCCACAGCCGTTTTCAGATAGCCCTCAATGCAAAGGCTCTAGACGCAAATATTGGTGTGAGAGCTAATTCAATCAAGGAAACACTGCATGTTGGTGCAGGGCATATTGAAGAAGGATCAGCCGAGTGGTTCTTGTGGGAGAACAACTCCATTTGGCTCACTAACTTCACACACCATCAGGCTTCCAAGCAGCTCTCAAAGAAACTCAGTTTTCACACTCTATGCTTAGTGCCCTTTGAGTGCCTAGGACTGAAATGAAGCTTGGTGAGCATCAAACACAAACGAATGCTCCACATGCGGGTTTCACATGCCACCAACTCCACATTCACAGGCAACTTCAGCGCCACAGCCATTTTCAGATAGCCCTCAATGCAAAGGCTCTAGACGCAAATATTGGTGTGAGAGCTAATTCAATCAAGGAAACACTGCATGTTGGTGAAGGGCATATTGAAGAAGGATCAGCCGAGTGGTTCTTGTGGGAGAACAACTCCATTTGGCTCACTAACTTCACACACCATCAGGCTTCCAAGCAGCTCTCAAGGAAACTCAGTTTTCACACTCTATGCTTAGTGCCCTTTGAGTGCCTAGGACTGAAATGAAGCTTGGTGAGCATCCCACACATACGAATGCTCCACATGCGGGTTTCACATGCCACCAACTCCACATTCTCAGGCAACTTCAGCGCCACAGCCATTTTCAGATAGCCCTCAATGCAAAGGCTCTAGACGCAAATATTGGTGTGAGAGCTAATTCAATGAAGGAAACACTGCATGTTGGTGAAGGGCATATTGAAGAAGGATCAGCCGAGTGGTTCTTGTGGGAGAACAACTCCATTTGGCTCACTAACTTCACACACCATCAGGCTTCCAAGCAGCTCTCAAAGAAACTCAGTTTTCACACTCTATCTTAGTGCCCTTTGAGTGCATTATGTAAGAATGAACCTGGTAGAGCATCCCACACATACGAATGCTCCACATGCGGGTTTCACATGCCACCAACTCCACATTCACAGGCAACTTCAGCGCCACAGCCGTTTTCAGATAGCCCTCAATGCAAAGGCTCTAGACGCAAATATTGGTGTGAGAGCTAATTCAATCAAGGAAACACTGCATGTTGGTGAAGGGCATATTGAAGAAGGATCAGCCGAGTGGTTCTTGTGGGAGAACAACTCCATTTGGCTCACTAACTTCACACACCATCAGGCTTCCAAGCAGCTCTCAAAGAAACTCAGTTTTCACACTCTATGCTTAGTGCCCTTTGAGTGCATTATCTAGAAATGAACCTGGTAGAGCATCCCACACATACGAATGCTCCACATGCGGGTTTCACATGCCACCAACTCCACATTCACAGGCAACTTCAGCGCCACAGCCGTTTTCAGATAGCCCTCAATGCAAAGGCTCTAGACTCAAATATTGGTGTGAGAGCTAATTCAATCAAGGAAACACTGCATGTTGGTGAAGGGCATATTGAAGAAGGATCAGCCGAGTGGTTCTTGTGGGAGAACAACTCCATTTGGCTCACTAACTTCACACACCATCAGGCTTCCAAGCAGCTCTCAAGGAAACTCAGTTTTCACACTCTATGCTTAGTGCCCTTTGAGTGCCTAGGACTGAAATGAAGCTTGGTGAGCATCCCACACAAACGAATGCTCCACATGCGGGTTTCACATGCCACCAACTCCACATTCACAGGCAACTTCAGCGCCACAGCCGTTTTCAGATAGCCCTCAATGCAAAGGCTCTAGACGCAAATATTGGTGTGAGAGCTAATTCAATCAAGGAAACACTGCATGTTGGTGAAGGGCATATTGAAGAAGGATCAGCCGAGTGGTTTTGTGGGAGAACAACTCCATTTGGCTCACTAACTTCACACACCATCAGGCTTCCAAGCAGCTCTCAAGGAAACTCAGTTTTCACACTCTATGCTTAGTGCCCTTTGAGTGCCTAGGACTGAAATGAAGCTTGGTGAGCATCCCACACAAACGAATCCTCCACATGCGGGTTTCACATGCCACCAACTCCACATTCACAGGCAACTTCAGCGCCACAGCCGTTTTCAGATAGCCCTCAATGCAAAGGCTCTAGACGCAAATATTGGTGTGAGAGGTAATTCAATCAAGGAAACACTGCATGTTGGTGAAGGGCATATTGAAGAAGGATCAGCCGAGTGGTTCTTGTGGGAGAACAACTCCATTTGGCTCAATAACTTCACACACCATCAGGCTTCCAAGCAGCTCTCAAGGAAACTCAGTTTTCACACTCTATGCTTAGTGCCCTTTGAGTGCCTAGGACTGAAATGAAGCTTGGTGAGCATCCCACACAAACGAATGCTCCACATGCGGGTTTCACATGCCACCAACTCCACATTCACAGGCAACTTCAGCGCCACAGCCGTTTTCAGATAGCCCTCAATGCAAAGGCTCTAGACGCAAATATTGGTGTGAGAGCTAATTCAATCAAGGAAACACTGCATGTTGGTGAAGGGCATATTGAAGAAGGATCAGCCGAGTGGTTCTTGTGGGAGAACAACTCCATTTGGCTCACTAACTTCACACACCATCAGGCTTCCAAGCAGCTCTCAAGGAAACTCAGTTTTCACACTCTATCTTAGTGCCCTTTCAGTGCATTATCTAGGAATGAACCTGGTAGAGCATCCCACAAAAACGAATGCTCCACATGCGGGTTTCACATGCCACCAACTCCACATTCACAGGCAACTTCAGCGCCACAGCCGTTTTCAGATAGCCCTCAATGCAAAGGCTCTAGACGCAAATATTGGTGTGAGAGCTAATTCAATCAAGGAAACACTGCATGTTGGTGAAGGGCATATTGAAGAAGGATCAGCCGAGTGGTTCTTGTGGGAGAACAACTCCATTTGGCTCACTAACTTCACACACCATCAGGCTTCCAAGCAGCTCTCAAAGAAACTCAGTTTTCACACTCTATGCTTAGTGCCCTTTGAGTGCATTATCTAGGAATGAACCTGGTAGAGCATCCCACACATACGAATGCTCCACATGCGGGTTTCACATGCCACCAACTCCACATTCACAGGCAACTTCAGCGCCACAGCCGTTTTCAGATAGCCCTCAATGCAAAGGCTCTAGACTCAAATATTGGTGTGAGAGCTAATTCAATCAAGGAAACACTGCATGTTGGTGAAGGGCATATTGAAGAAGGATCAGCCGAGTGGTTCTTGTGGGAGAACAACTCCATTTGGCTCACTAACTTCACACACCATCAGGCTTCCAAGCAGCTCTCAAGGAAACTCAGTTTTCACACTCTATGCTTAGTGCCCTTTGAGTGCCTAGCACTGAAATGAAGCTTGGTGAGCATCCCACACAAACGAATGCTCCACATGCGGCTTTCACATGCCACCAACTCCACATTCACAGGCAACTTCAGCGCCACAGCCGTTTTCAGATAGCCCTCAATGCAAAGGCTCTAGACGCAAATATTGGTGTGAGAGCTAATTCAATGAAGGAAACACTGCATGTTGGTGAAGGGCATATTGAAGAAGGATCAGCCGAGTGGTTCTTGTGGGAGAACAACTCCATTTGGCTCACTAACTTCACACACCATCAGGCTTCCAAGCAGCTCTCAAGGAAACTCAGTTTTCACACTCTATGCTTAGTGCCCTTTGAGTGCATTATCTAGGAATGAACCTGGTAGAGCATCCCACACAAACGAATGCTCTACATTCGGGTTTCACATGCCACCAACTCCACATTCACAGGCAACTTCAGCGCCACAGCCGTTTTCAGATAGCCCTCAATGCAAAGGCTCTAGACGCAAATATTTGTGTGAGAGCTAATTCAATCAAGGAAACACTGCATGTTGGTGAAGGGCATATTGAAGAAGGATCAGCCGAGTGGTTCTTGTGGGAGAACAACTCCATTTGGCTCACTAACTTCACACACCATCAGGCTTCCAAGCAGCTCTCAAAGAAACTCAGTTTTCACACTCTATGCTTAGTGCCCTTTGAGTGCCTAGGACTGAAATGAAGCTTGGTGAGCATCCCACACAAACGAATGCTCCACATGCGGCTTTCACATGAAACCAACTCCACATTCACAGGCAACTTCAGCGCCACAGCCGTTTTCAGATAGCCCTCAATGCAAAGGCTCTAGACGCAAATATTGGTGTGAGAGCTAATTCAATCAAGGAAACACTGCATGTTGGTGAAGGGCATATTGAAGAAGGATCAGCCGAGTGGTTCTTGTGGGAGAACAACTCCATTTGGCTCACTAACTTCACACACCATCAGGCTTCCAAGCAGCTCTCAAGGAAACTCAGTTTTCACACTCTATGCTTAGTGCCCTTTGAGTGCATTATCTAGGAATGAACCTGGTAGAGCATCCCACACAAACGAATGCTCCACATGCGGGTTTCACATGCCACCAACTCCACATTCACAGGCAACTTCAGCGCCACAGCCGTTTTCAGATAGCCCTCAATGCAAAGGCTCTAGATGCAAATATTGGTGTGAGAGCTAATTCAATCAAGGAAACACTGCATGTTGGTGAAGGGCATATTGAAGAAGGATCAGCCGAGTGGTTCTTGTGGGAGAACAACTCCATTTGGCTCACTAACTTCACACACCATCAGGCTTCCAAGCAGCTCTCAAAGAAACTCAGTTTTCACACTCTATGCTTAGTGCCCTTTGAGTGCCTAGGACTGAAATGAAGCTTGGTGAGCATCCCACACAAACGAATGCTCCACATGCGGCTTTCACATGCCACCAACTCCACATTCTCAGGCAACTTCAGCGCCACAGCCGTTTTCAGATAGCCCTCAATGCAAAGGCTCTAGACGCAAATATTGGTGTGAGAGCTAATTCAATCAAGGAAACACTGCATGTTGGTGCAGGGCATATTGAAGAAGGATCAGCCGAGTGGTTCTTGTGGGAGAACAACTCCATTTGGCTCACTAACTTCACACACCATCAGGCTTCCAAGCAGCTCTCAAGGAAACTCAGTTTTCACACTCTATGCTTAGTGCCCTTTGAGTGCCTAGGACTGAAATGAAGCTTGGTGAGCATCCCACACAAACGAATGCTCCACATGCGGGTTTCACATGCCACCAACTCCACATTCACAGGCAACTTCAGCGCCACAGCCGTTTTCAGATAGCCCTCAATGCAAAGGCTCTAGACGCAAATATTGGTGTGAGAGGTAATTCAATCAAGGAAACACTGCATGTTGGTGAAAGGCATATTGAAGAAGGATCAGCCGAGTGGTTCTTGTGGGAGAACAACTCCATTTGGCTCACTAACTTCACACACCATCAGGCTTCCAAGCAGCTCTCAAGGAAACTCAGTTTTCACACTCTATGCTTAGTTCCCTTTGAGTGCATTATCTAGGAATGAACCTGGTAGAGCATCCCACACATACGAATGCTCCACATGCGGGTTTCACATGCCACCAACTCCACATTCTCAGGCAACTTCAGCGCCACAGCCGTTTTCAGATAGCCCTCAATGCAAAGGCTCTAGACGCAAATATTGGTGTGAGAGCTAATTCAATCAAGGAAACACTGCATGTTGGTGAAGGGCATATTGAAGAAGGATCAGCCGAGTGGTTCTTGTGGGAGAACAACTCCATTTGGCTCACTAACTTCACACCATCAGGCTTCCAAGCAGCTCTCAAAGAAACTCAGTTTTCACACTCTATGCTTAGTGCCCTTTGAGTGCCTAGGACTGAAATGAAGCTTGGTGAGCATCCCACACAAACGAATGCTCCACATGCGGGTTTCACATGCCACCAACTCCACATTCTCAGGCAACTTCAGCGCCACAGCCGTTTTCAGATAGCCCTCAATGCAAAGGCTCTAGACGCAAATATTGGTGCGAGAGCTAATTCAATCAAGGAAACACTGCATGTTGGTGAAGGGCATATTGAAGAAGGATCAGCCGAGTGGTTCTTGTGGGAGAACAACTCCATTTGGCTCACTAACTTCACACACCATCAGGCTTCCAAGCAGCTCTCAAGGAAACTCAGTTTTCACACTCTATGCTTAGTGCCCTTTGAGTGCATTATCTAGGAATGAACCTGGTAGAGCATCCCACACATACGAATGCTCCACATGCGGGTTTCACATGAAACCAACTCCACATTCACAGGCAACTTCAGCGCCACAGCCGTTTTCAGATAGCCCTCAATGCAAAGGCTCTAGACGCAAATATTGGTGTGAGAGCTAATTCAATCAAGGAAACACTGCATGTTGGTGAAGGGCATATTGAAGAAGGATCAGCCGAGTGGTTCTTGTGGGAGAACAACTCCATTTGGCTCACTAACTTCACACACCATCAGGCTTCCAAGCAGCTCTCAAGGAAACTCAGTTTTCACACTCTATGCTTAGTGCCCTTTGAGTGCATTATCTAGGAATGAACCTGGTAGAGCATCCCACACAAACGAATGCTCCACATGCGGGTTTCACATGCCACCAACTCCACATTCACAGGCAACTTCAGCGCCACAGCCGTTTTCAGATAGCCCTCAATGCAAAGGCTCTAGACGCAAATATTGGTGTGAGAGCTAATTCAATCAAGGAAACACTGCATGTTGGTGAAGGGCATATTGAAGAAGGATCAGCCGAGTGGTTCTTGTGGGAGAACAACTCCATTTGGCTCACTAACTTCGCACACCATCAGGCTTCCAAGCAGCTCTCAAGGAAACTCAGTTTTCACACTCTATCTTAGTGCCCTTTGAGTGCATTATCTAGGAATGAACCTGGTAGAGCATCCCACACAAACGAATGCTCTACATGCGGGTTTCACATGCCACCAACTCCACATTCACAGGCAACTTCAGCGCCACAGCCGTTTTCAGATAGCCCTCAATGCAAAGGCTCTAGACGCAAATATTGGTGTGAGAGCTAATTCAATCAAGGAAACACTGCATGTTGGTGAAGGGCATATTGAAGAAGGATCAGCCGAGTGGTTCTTGTGGGAGAACAACTCCATTTGGCTCACTAACTTCACACACCATCAGGCTTCCAAGCAGCTCTCAAAGAAACTCAGTTTTCACACTCTATGCTTAGTGCCCTTTGAGTGCATTATCTAGGAATGAACCTGGTAGAGCATCCCACACAAACGAATGCTCCACATGCGGGTTTCACATGCCACCAACTCCACATTCACAGGCAACTTCAGCGCCACAGCCGTTTTCAGATAGCCCTCAATGCAAAGGCTCTAGACGCAAATATTGGTGTGAGAGCTAATTCAATCAAGGAAACACTGCATGTTGGTGAAGGGCATATTGAAGAAGGATCAGCCGAGTGGTTCTTGTGGGAGAACAACTCCATTTGGCTCACTAACTTCACACACCATCAGGCTTCCAAGCAGCTCTCAAGGAAACTCAGTTTTCACACTCTATGCTTAGTGCCCTTTGAGTGCCTAGGACTGAAATGAAGCTTGGTGAGCATCCCACACAAACGAATGCTCCACATGCGGGTTTCACATGCCACCAACTCCACATTCACAGGCAACTTCAGCGCCACAGCCGTTTTCAGATAGCCCTCAATGCAAAGGCTCTAGACTCAAATATTGGTGTGAGAGCTAATTCAATCAAGGAAACACTGCATGTTGGTGAAGGGCATATTGAAGAAGGATCAGCCGAGTGGTTCTTGTGGGAGAACAACTCCATTTGGCTCACTAACTTCTCACACCATCAGGCTTCCAAGCAGCTCTCAAAGAAACTCAGTTTTCACACTCTATGCTTAGTGCTCTTTGAGTGCATTATCTAGGAATGAACCTGGTAGAGCATCCCACACATACGAATACTCCACATGCGGGTTTCACATGCCACCAACTCCACATTCACAGGCAACTTCAGCGCCACCGCCGTTTTCAGATAGCCCTCAATGCAAAGGCTCTAGACGCAAATATTGGTGTGAGAGCTAATTCAATCAAGGAAACACTGCATGTTGGTGAAGGGCATATTGAAGAAGGATCAGCCGAGTGGTTCTTGTGGGAGAACAACTCCATTTGGCTCACTAACTTCACACACCATCAGGCTTCCAAGCAGCTCTCAAGGAAACTCAGTTTTCACACTCTATGCTTAGTGCCCTTTGAGTGCCTAGGACTGAAATGAAGCTTGGTGAGCATCCCACACAAACGAATGCTCCACATGCGGGTTTCACATGCCACCAACTCCACATTCACAGGCAACTTCAGCGCCACAGCCGTTTTCAGATAGCCCTCAATGCAAAGGCTCTAGACTCAAATATTGGTGTGAGAGCTAATTCAATCAAGGAAACACTGCATGTTGGTGAAGGGCATATTGAAGAAGGATCAGCCGAGTGGTTCTTGTGGGAGAACAACTCCATTTGGCTCACTAACTTCTCACACCATCAGGCTTCCAAGCAGCTCTCAAAGAAACTCAGTTTTCACACTCTATGCTTAGTGCCCTTTGAGTGCATTATCTAGGAATGAACCTGGTAGAGCATCCCACACATACGAATACTCCACATGCGGGTTTCACATGCCACCAACTCCACATTCACAGGCAACTTCAGCGCCACAGCCGTTTTCAGATAGCCCTCAATGCAAAGGCTCTAGACGCAAATATTGGTGTGAGAGCTAATTCAATCAAGGAAACACTGCATGTTGGTGAAGGGCATATTGAAGAAGGATCAGCCGAGTGGTTCTTGTGGGAGAACAACTCCATTTGGCTCACTAACTTCACACACCATCAGGCTTCCAAGCAGCTCTCAAGGAAACTCAGTTTTCACACTCTATCTTAGTGCCCTTTGAGTGCATTATCTAGGAATGAACCTGGTAGAGCATCCCACACAAACGAATGCTCCACATGCGGGTTTCACATGCCACCAACTCCACATTCACAGGCAACTTCAGCGCCACAGCCGTTTTCAGATAGCCCTCAATGCAAAGGCTCTAGACGCAAATATTGGTGTGAGAGCTAATTCAATCAAGGAAACACTGCATGTTGGTGAAGGGCATATTGAAGAAGGATCAGCCGAGTGGTTCTTGTGGGAGAACAACTCCATTTGGCTCACTAACTTCACACACCATCAGGCTTCCAAGCAGCTCTCAAAGAAACTCAGTTTTCACACTCTATGCTTAGTGCCCTTTGAGTGCATTATCTAGGAATGAACCTGGTAGAGCATCCCACACAAACGAATGCTCCACATGCGGGTTTCACATGCCACCAACTCCACATTCACAGGCAACTTCAGCGCCACAGCCGTTTTCAGATAGCCCTCAATGCAAAGGCTCTAGACGCAAATATTGGTGTGAGAGCTAATTCAATCAAGGAAACACTGCATGTTGGTGAAGGGCATATTGAAGAAGGATCAGCCGAGTGGTTCTTGTGGGAGAACAACTCCATTTGGCTCACTAACTTCACACACCATCAGGCTTCCAAGCAGCTCTCAAGGAAACTCAGTTTTCACACTCTATGCTTAGTGCCCTTTGAGTGCCTAGGACTGAAATGAAGCTTGGTGAGCATCCCACACAAACGAATGCTCCACATGCGGGTTTCACATGCCACCAACTCCACATTCACAGGCAACTTCAGCGCCACAGCCGTTTTCAGATAGCCCTCAATGCAAAGGCTCTAGATGCAAATATTGGTGTGAGAGCTAATTCAATCAAGGAAACACTGCATGTTGGTGAAGGGCATATTGAAGAAGGATCAGCCGAGTGGTTCTTGTGGGAGAACAACTCCATTTGGCTCACTAACTTCACACACCATCAGGCTTCCAAGCAGCTCTCAAAGAAACTCAGTTTTCACACTCTATGCTTAGTGCCCTTTGAGTGCATTATCTAGGAATGAACCTGGTAGAGCATCCCACACAAACGAATGCTCCACATGCGGGTTTCACATGCCACCAACTCCACATTCACAGGCAACTTCAGCGCCACAGCCGTTTTCAGATAGCCCTCAATGCAAAGGCTCTAGACGCAAATATTGGTGTGAGAGCTAATTCAATCAAGGAAACACTGCATGTTGGTGAAGGGCATATTGAAGAAGGATCAGCCGAGTGGTTCTTGTGGGAGAACAACTCCATTTGGCTCACTAACTTCACACACCATCAGGCTTCCAAGCAGCTCTCAAAGAAACTCAGTTTTCACACTCTATGCTTAGTGCCCTTTGAGTGCCTAGGACTGAAATGAAGCTTGGTGAGCATCCCACACAAACGAATGCTCCACATGCGGCTTTCACATGCCACCAACTCCACATTCTCAGGCAACTTCAGCGCCCCAGCCGTTTTCAGATAGCCCTCAATGCAAAGGCTCTAGACGCTAATATTGGTGTGAGAGCTAATTCAATCAAGGAAACACTGCATGTTGGTGAAGGGCATATTGAAGAAGGATCAGCCGAGTGGTTCTTGTGGGAGAACAACTCCATTTGGCTCACTAACTTCACACACCATCAGGCTTCCAAGCAGCTCTCAAAGAAACTCAGTTTTCACACTCTATGCTTAGTGCCCTTTGAGTGCATTATCTAGGAATGAACCTGGTAGAGCATCCCACACAAACGAATGCTCCACATGCGGGTTTCACATGCCACCAACTCCACATTCACAGGCAACTTCAGCGCCACAGCCGTTTTCAGATAGCCCTCAATGCAAAGGCTCTAGACGCAAATATTGGTGTGAGAGCTAATTCAATCAAGGAAACACTGCATGTTGGTGAAGGGCATATTGAAGAAGGATCAGCCGAGTGGTTCTTGTGGGAGAACAACTCCATTTGGCTCACTAACTTCACACACCATCAGGCTTCCAAGCAGCTCTCAAGGAAACTCAGTTTTCACACTCTATGCTTAGTGCCCTTTGAGTGCCTAGGACTGAAATGAAGCTTGGTGAGCATCCCACACAAACGAATGCTCCACATGCGGGTTTCACATGCCACCAACTCCACATTCACAGGCAACTTCAGCGCCACAGCCGTTTTCAGATAGCCCTCAATGCAAAGGCTCTAGATGCAAATATTGGTGTGAGAGCTAATTCAATCAAGGAAACACTGCATGTTGGTGAAGGGCATATTGAAGAAGGATCAGCCGAGTGGTTCTTGTGGGAGAACAACTCCATTTGGCTCACTAACTTCACACACCATCAGGCTTCCAAGCAGCTCTCAAGGAAACTCAGTTTTCACACTCTATGCTTAGTGCCCTTTGAGTGCATTATCTAGGAATGAACCTGGTAGAGCATCCCACACAAACGAATGCTCCACATGCGGGTTTCACATGCCACCAACTCCACATTCTCAGGCAACTTCAGCGCCACAGCCGTTTTCAGATAGCCCTCAATGCAAAGGGTTTAGAACCAAATATTGGTGTGAGAGCTATTTCAATCAAGGAAACACTGCATGTTGGTGAAGTGCATATAGAAGAAGGATCAGCCGAGTGGTTCTTGTGGGAGAACAACTCCATTTGGCTCACTAACTTCACACACCATCAGGCTTCCAAGCAGCTCTCAAGGAAACTCAGTTTTCACACTCTATGCTTAGTGCCCTTTGAGTGCATTATCTAGGAATGTACCTGGTAGAGCATCCCACACAAACGAATGCTCCCCATGAGAGTTTCACATGCCACCAACTCCACATTCACAGGCAACTTCAGCGCCACAGCCGTTTTCAGATAGCCCTCAATGCAAAGGCTCTAGACGCAAATATTGGTGTGAGAGCTAATTCAATCAAGGAAACACTGCATGTTGGTGAAGGGCATATTGAAGAAGGATCAGCCGAGTGGTTCTTGTGGGAGAACAACTCCATTTGGCTCACTAACTTCACACACCATCAGGCTTCCAAGCAGCTCTCAAGGAAACTCAGTTTTCACACTCTATGCTTAGTGCCCTTTGAGTGCATTATCCAGGAATGAACCTGGTAGAACATCCGACACAAACGAATGCTCCACATGCGGGTTTCACATGCCACCAACTCCACATTCTCAGGCAACCTCAGCGCCACAGCCGTTTTCAGATAGCCCTCAATGCAAAGGCTCTAGACGCTAATATTGGTGTGAGAGCTAATTCAATCAAGGAAACACTGCATGTTGGTGAAGGGCATATTGAAGAAGGATCAGCAGAGTGGTTCTTGTGGGAGAACAACTCCATTTGGCTCACTAACTTCACACACCATCAGGCTTCCAAGCAGCTCTCAAGGAAACTCAGTTTTCACACTCTATGCTTAGTGCCCTTTGAGTGCATTATCTAGGAATGAACCTGGTAGAGCATCCCACACAAACGAATGCTCCACATGAGGGTTTCACATGCCACCAACTCCACATTCACAGGCAACTTCAGCGCCACAGCCGTTTTCAGATAGCCCTCAATGCAAAGGCTCTAGACGCAAATATTGGTGTGAGAGCTAATTCAATCAAGGAAACACTGCATGTTGGTGAAGGGCATATTGAAGAAGGATCAGCCGAGTGGTTCTTGTGGGAGAACAACTCCATTTGGCTCACTAACTTCACACACCATCAGGCTTCCAAGCAGCTCTCAAGGAAACTCAGTTTTCACACTCTATGCTTAGTGCCCTTTGAGTGCCTAGGACTGAAATGAAGCTTGGTGAGCATCCCACACAAACGAATGCTCCACATGCGGGTTTCACATGCCACCAACTCCACATTCACAGGCAACTTCAGCGCCACAGCCGTTTTCAGATAGCCCTCAATGCAAAGGCTCTAGACGCAAATATTGGTGTGAGAGGTAATTCAATCAAGGAAACACTGCATGTTGGTGAAAGGCATATTGAAGAAGGATCAGCCGAGTGGTTCTTGTGGGAGAACAACTCCATTTGGCTCACTAACTTCACACACCATCAGGCTTCCAAGCAGCTCTCAAGGAAACTCAGTTTTCACACTCTATGCTTAGTTCCCTTTGAGTGCATTATCTAGGAATGAACCTGGTAGAGCATCCCACACATACGAATGCTCCACATGCGGGTTTCACATGCCACCAACTCCACATTCTCAGGCAACTTCAGCGCCACAGCCGTTTTCAGATAGCCCTCAATGCAAAGGCTCTAGACGCAAATATTGGTGTGAGAGCTAATTCAATCAAGGAAACACTGCATGTTGGTGAAGGGCATATTGAAGAAGGATCAGCCGAGTGGTTCTTGTGGGAGAACAACTCCATTTGGCTCACTAACTTCACACCATCAGGCTTCCAAGCAGCTCTCAAAGAAACTCAGTTTTCACACTCTATGCTTAGTGCCCTTTGAGTGCCTAGGACTGAAATGAAGCTTGGTGAGCATCCCACACAAACGAATGCTCCACATGCGGGTTTCACATGCCACCAACTCCACATTCTCAGGCAACTTCAGCGCCACAGCCGTTTTCAGATAGCCCTCAATGCAAAGGCTCTAGACGCAAATATTGGTGTGAGAGCTAATTCAATCAAGGAAACACTGCATGTTGGTGAAGGGCATATTGAAGAAGGATCAGCCGAGTGGTTCTTGTGGGAGAACAACTCCATTTGGCTCACTAACTTCACACACCATCAGGCTTCCAAGCAGCTCTCAAGGAAACTCAGTTTTCACACTCTATGCTTAGTGCCCTTTGAGTGCATTATCTAGGAATGAACCTGGTAGAGCATCCCACACATACGAATGCTCCACATGCGGGTTTCACATGAAACCAACTCCACATTCACAGGCAACTTCAGCGCCACAGCCGTTTTCAGATAGCCCTCAATGCAAAGGCTCTAGACGCAAATATTGGTGTGAGAGCTAATTCAATCAAGGAAACACTGCATGTTGGTGAAGGGCATATTGAAGAAGGATCAGCCGAGTGGTTCTTGTGGGAGAACAACTCCATTTGGCTCACTAACTTCGCACACCATCAGGCTTCCAAGCAGCTCTCAAGGAAACTCAGTTTTCACACTCTATCTTAGTGCCCTTTGAGTGCATTATCTAGGAATGAACCTGGTAGAGCATCCCACACAAACGAATGCTCTACATGCGGGTTTCACATGCCACCAACTCCACATTCACAGGCAACTTCAGCGCCACAGCCGTTTTCAGATAGCCCTCAATGCAAAGGCTCTAGACGCAAATATTGGTGTGAGAGCTAATTCAATCAAGGAAACACTGCATGTTGGTGAAGGGCATATTGAAGAAGGATCAGCCGAGTGGTTCTTGTGGGAGAACAACTCCATTTGGCTCACTAACTTCACACACCATCAGGCTTCCAAGCAGCTCTCAAAGAAACTCAGTTTTCACACTCTATGCTTAGTGCCCTTTGAGTGCATTATCTAGGAATGAACCTGGTAGAGCATCCCACACATACGAATGCTCCACATGCGGGTTTCACATGCCACCAACTCCACATTCACAGGCAACTTCAGCGCCACAGCCGTTTTCAGATAGCCCTCAATGCAAAGGCTCTAGACGCAAATATTGGTGTGAGAGCTAATTCAATCAAGGAAACACTGCATGTTGGTGAAGGGCATATTGAAGAAGGATCAGCCGAGTGGTTCTTGTGGGAGAACAACTCCATTTGGCTCACTAACTTCACACACCATCAGGCTTCCAAGCAGCTCTCAAGGAAACTCAGTTTTCACACTCTATGCTTAGTGCCCTTTGAGTGCCTAGGACTGAAATGAAGCTTGGTGAGCATCCCACACAAACGAATGCTCCACATGCGGGTTTCACATGCCACCAACTCCACATTCACAGGCAACTTCAGCGCCACAGCCGTTTTCAGATAGCCCTCAATGCAAAGGCTCTAGACTCAAATATTGGTGTGAGAGCTAATTCAATCAAGGAAACACTGCATGTTGGTGAAGGGCATATTGAAGAAGGATCAGCCGAGTGGTTCTTGTGGGAGAACAACTCCATTTGGCTCACTAACTTCTCACACCATCAGGCTTCCAAGCAGCTCTCAAAGAAACTCAGTTTTCACACTCTATGCTTAGTGCTCTTTGAGTGCATTATCTAGGAATGAACCTGGTAGAGCATCCCACACATACGAATACTCCACATGCGGGTTTCACATGCCACCAACTCCACATTCACAGGCAACTTCAGCGCCACCGCCGTTTTCAGATAGCCCTCAATGCAAAGGCTCTAGACGCAAATATTGGTGTGAGAGGTAATTCAATCAAGGAAACACTGCATGTTGGTGAAGGGCATATTGAAGAAGGATCAGCCGAGTGGTTCTTGTGGGAGAACAACTCCATTTGGCTCACTAACTTCACACACCATCAGGCTTCCAAGCAGCTCTCAAGGAAACTCAGTTTTCACACTCTATGCTTAGTGCCCTTTGAGTGCCTAGGACTGAAATGAAGCTTGGTGAGCATCCCACACAAACGAATGCTCCACATGCGGGTTTCACATGCCACCAACTCCCCATTCACAGGCAACTTCAGCGCCACAGCCGTTTTCAGATAGCCCTCAATGCAAAGGCTCTAGACTCAAATATTGGTGTGAGAGCTAATTCAATCAAGGAAACACTGCATGTTGGTGAAGGGCATATTGAAGAAGGATCAGCCGAGTGGTTCTTGTGGGAGAACAACTCCATTTGGCTCACTAACTTCACACACCATCAGGCTTCCAAGCAGCTCTCAAAGAAACTCAGTTTTCACACTCTATGCTTAGTGCCCTTTGAGTGCATTATCTAGGAATGAACCTGGTAGAGCATCCCACACATACGAATACTCCACATGCGGGTTTCACATGCCACCAACTCCACATTCACAGGCAACTTCAGCGCCACCGCCGTTTTCAGATAGCCCTCAATGCAAAGGCTCTAGACGCAAATATTGGTGTGAGAGCTAATTCAATCAAGGAAACACTGCATGTTGGTGAAGGGCATATTGAAGAAGGATCAGCCGAGTGGTTCTTGTGGGAGAACAACTCCATTTGGCTCACTAACTTCACACACCATCAGGCTTCCAAGCAGCTCTCAAGGAAACTCAGTTTTCACACTCTATCTTAGTGCCCTTTGAGTGCATTATCTAGGAATGAACCTGGTAGAGCATCCCACACAAACGAATGCTCCACATGCGGGTTTCACATGCCACCAACTCCACATTCACAGGCAACTTCAGCGCCACAGCCGTTTTCAGATAGCCCTCAATGCAAAGGCTCTAGACGCAAATATTGGTGTGAGAGCTAATTCAATCAAGGAAACACTGCATGTTGGTGAAGGGCATATTGAAGAAGGATCAGCCGAGTGGTTCTTGTGGGAGAACAACTCCATTTGGCTCACTAACTTCACACACCATCAGGCTTCCAAGCAGCTCTCAAAGAAACTCAGTTTTCACACTCTATGCTTAGTGCCCTTTGAGTGCATTATCTAGGAATGAACCTGGTAGAGCATCCCACACAAACGAATGCTCCACATGCGGGTTTCACATGCCACCAACTCCACATTCACAGGCAACTTCAGCGCCACAGCCGTTTTCAGATAGCCCTCAATGCAAAGGCTCTAGACGCAAATATTTGTGTGAGAGCTAATTCAATCAAGGAAACACTGCATGTTGGTGAAGGGCATATTGAAGAAGGATCAGCCGAGTGGTTCTTGTGGGAGAACAACTCCATTTGGCTCACTAACTTCACACACCATCAGGCTTCCAAGCAGCTCTCAAGGAAACTCAGTTTTCACACTCTATGCTTAGTGCCCTTTGAGTGCCTAGGACTGAAATGAAGCTTGGTGAGCATCCCACACAAATGAATGCTCCACATGCGGGTTTCACATGCCACCAACTCCACATTCACAGGCAACTTCAGCGCCACAGCCGTTTTCAGATAGCCCTCAATGCAAAGGCTCTAGATGCAAATATTGGTGTGAGAGCTAATTCAATCAAGGAAACACTGCATGTTGGTGAAGGGCATATTGAAGAAGGATCAGCCGAGTGGTTCTTGTGGGAGAACAACTCCATTTGGCTCACTAACTTCACACACCATCAGGCTTCCAAGCAGCTCTCAAAGAAACTCAGTTTTCACACTCTATGCTTAGTGCCCTTTGAGTGCATTATCTAGGAATGAACCTGGTAGAGCATCCCACACAAACGAATGCTCCACATGCGGGTTTCACATGCCACCAACTCCACATTCACAGGCAACTTCAGCGCCACAGCCGTTTTCAGATAGCCCTCAATGCAAAGGCTCTAGACGCAAATATTGGTGTGAGAGGTAATTCAATCAAGGAAACACTGCATGTTGGTGAAGGGCATATTGAAGAAGGATCAGCCGAGTGGTTCTTGTGGGAGAACAACTCCATTTGGCTCACTAACTTCACACACCATCAGGCTTCCAAGCAGCTCTCAAAGAAACTCAGTTTTCACACTCTATGCTTAGTGCCCTTTGAGTGCCTAGGACTGAAATGAAGCTTGGTGAGCATCCCACACAAACGAATGCTCCACATGCGGCTTTCACATGCCACCAACTCCACATTCTCAGGCAACTTCAGCGCCACAGCCGTTTTCAGATAGCCCTCAATGCAAAGGCTCTAGACGCAAATATTGGTGTGAGAGCTAATTCAATCAAGGAAACACTGCATGTTGGTGAAGGGCATATTGAAGAAGGATCAGCCGAGTGGTTCTTGTGGGAGAACAACTCCATTTGGCTCACTAACTTCACACACCATCAGGCTTCCAAGCAGCTCTCAAAGAAACTCAGTTTTCACACTCTATGCTTAGTGCCCTTTGAGTGCATTATCTAGGAATGAACCTGGTAGAGCATCCCACACAAACGAATGCTCCACATGCGGGTTTCACATGCCACCAACTCCACATTCACAGGCAACTTCAGCGCCACAGCCGTTTTCAGATAGCCCTCAATGCAAAGGCTCTAGACGCAAATATTGGTGTGAGAGCTAATTCAATCAAGGAAACACTGCATGTTGGTGAAGGGCATATTGAAGAAGGATCAGCCGAGTGGTTCTTGTGGGAGAACAACTCCATTTGGCTCACTAACTTCACACACCATCAGGCTTCCAAGCAGCTCTCAAGGAAACTCAGTTTTCACACTCTATGCTTAGTGCCCTTTGAGTGCCTAGGACTGAAATGAAGCTTGGTGAGCATCCCACACAAACGAATGCTCCACATGCGGGTTTCACATGCCACCAACTCCACATTCACAGGCAACTTCAGCGCCACAGCCGTTTTCAGATAGCCCTCAATGCAAAGGCTCTAGATGCAAATATTGGTGTGAGAGCTAATTCAATCAAGGAAACACTGCATGTTGGTGCAGGGCATATTGAAGAAGGATCAGCCGAGTGGTTCTTGTGGGAGAACAACTCCATTTGGCTCACTAACTTCACACACCATCAGGCTTCCAAGCAGCTCTCAAGGAAACTCAGTTTTCACACTCTATGCTTAGTGCCCTTTGAGTGCATTATCTAGGAATGAACCTGGTAGAGCATCCCACACAAACGAATGCTCCACATGCGGGTTTCACATGCCACCAACTCCACATTCTCAGGCAACTTCAGCGCCACAGCCGTTTTCAGATAGCCCTCAATGCAAAGGGTTTAGAACCAAATATTGGTGTGAGAGGTATTTCAATCAAGGAAACACTGCATGTTGGTGAAGTGCATATAGAAGAAGGATCAGCCGAGTGGTTCTTGTGGGAGAACAACTCCATTTGGCTCACTAACTTCACACACCATCAGGCTTCCAAGCAGCTCTCAAGGAAACTCAGTTTTCACACTCTATGCTTAGTGCCCTTTGAGTGCATTATCTAGGAATGTACCTGGTAGAGCATCCCACACAAACGAATGCTCCCCATGAGAGTTTCACATGCCACCAACTCCACATTCACAGGCAACTTCAGCGCCACAGCCGTTTTCAGATAGCCCTCAATGCAAAGGCTCTAGACGCAAATATTGGTGTGAGAGCTAATTCAATCAAGGAAACACTGCATGTTGGTGAAGGGCATATTGAAGAAGGATCAGCCGAGTGGTTCTTGTGGGAGAACAACTCCATTTGGCTCACTAACTTCACACACCATCAGGCTTCCAAGCAGCTCTCAAGGAAACTCAGTTTTCACACTCTATGCTTAGTGCCCTTTGAGTGCATTATCCAGGAATGAACCTGGTAGAACATCCGACACAAACGAATGCTCCACATGCGGGTTTCACATGCCACCAACTCCACATTCTCAGGCAACCTCAGCGCCACAGCCGTTTTCAGATAGCCCTCAATGCAAAGGCTCTAGACGCTAATATTGGTGTGAGAGCTAATTCAATCAAGGAAACACTGCATGTTGGTGAAGGGCATATTGAAGAAGGATCAGCAGAGTGGTTCTTGTGGGAGAACAACTCCATTTGGCTCACTAACTTCACACACCATCAGGCTTCCAAGCAGCTCTCAAGGAAACTCAGTTTTCACACTCTATGCTTAGTTTCCTTTGAGTGCATTATCTAGGAATGAACCTGGTAGAGCATCCCACACAAACGAATGCTCCACATGAGGGTTTCACATGCCACCAACTCCACATTCTCAGGCAACTTCAGCGCCACAGCCGTTTTCAGATAGCCCTCAATGCAAAGGCTCTAGACGCAAATATTGGTGTGAGAGCTAATTCAATCAAGGAAGCACTGCATGTTGGTGAAGGGCATATTGAAGAAGGATCAGCCGAGTGGTTCTTGTGGGAGAACAACTCCATTTGGCTCACTAACTTCACACCATCAGGCTTCCAAGCAGCTCTCAAGGAAACTCAGTTTTCACACTCTATCTTAGTGCCCTTTGAGTGCCTAGGACTGAAATGAAACTTGGTGAGAATCCCACACAAACGAATGCTCCACATGCGGGTTTCACATGCCACCAACTCCACATTCTCAAGCAACTTCAGAGCCACAGCCGTTTTCAGATAGCCCTCAATGCAAAGGGTTTAGACGCAAATATTGGTGTGAGAGCTAATTCAATCAAGGAAACACTGCATGTTGGTGAAGTGCATATTGAAGAAGGATCAGCCGAGTGGTTCTTGTGGGAGAACAACTCCATTTGGCTCACTAACTTCACACACCATCAGGCTTCCAAGCAGCTCTCAAGGAAACTCAGTTTTCACACTCTATGCTTAGTGCCCTTTGAGTGCATTATCTCGGAATGAACGTGGTAGAGCATCCCACACAAACGAATGCTCCACATGCGGGTTTCACATGCCACCAACTCCACATTCACAGGCAACTTCAGAGCCACAGCCGTTTTCAGATAGCCCTCAATGCAAAGGCTCTAGACGCAAATATTGGTGTGAGAGCTAATTCAATCAAGGAAACACTGCATGTTGGTGAAGGGCATATTGAAGAAGGATCAGCCGAGTGGTTCTTGTGGGAGAACAACTCCATTTGGCTCACTAACTTCACACACCATCAGGCTTCCAAGCAGCTCTCAAGGAAACTCAGTTTTCACACTCTATGCTTAGTGCCCTTTGAGTGCATTATCCAGGAATGAACCTGGTAGAGCATCCCACACAAACGAATGCTCCACATGCGGGTTTCACATGCCACCAACTCCACATTCTCAGGCAACTTCCGCGCCACAGCCGTTTTCAGATAGCCCTCAATGCAAAGGCTCTAGACGCTAATATTTGTGTGAGAGGTAATTCAATCAAGGAAACACTGCATGTTGGTGAAGGGCATATTGAAGAAGGATCAGCCGAGTGGTTCTTGTGGGAGAACAACTCCATTTGGCTCACTAACTTCACACACCATCAGGTTTCCAAGCAGCTCTCAAGGAAACTAAGTTTTCACACTCTATGCTTAGTTTCCTTTGAGTGCATTATCTAGGAATGTACCTGGTAGAGCATCCCACACAAACGAATGCTCCCCATGAGAGTTTCACATGCCACCAACTCCACATTCTCAGGCAACTTCAGCGCCACAGCCGTTTTCAGATAGCCCTCAATGCAAAGGCTCTAGACGCAAATATTGGTGTGAGAGCTAATTCAATCAAGGAAACACTGCATGTTGGTGAAGGGCATATTGAAGAAGGATCAGCCGAGTGGTTCTTGTGGGAGAACAACTCCATTTGGCTCACTAACTTCACACCATCAGGCTTCCAAGCAGCTCTCAAGGAAACTCAGTTTTCACACTCAATGCTTAGTGCCCTTTGAGTGCCTAGGACTGAAATGAAACTTGGTGAGCATCCCACACAAACGAATGCTCCACATGCGGGTTTCACATGCCACCAACTCCACATTCTCAGGCAACTTCAGAGCCACAGCCGTTTTTCAGATAGCCCTCAATGCAAAGGGTTTAGACGCAAATATTGGTGTGAGAGGTAATTCAATCAAGGAAACACTGCATGTTGGTGAAGTGCATATTGAAGAAGGATCAGCCGAGTGGTTCTTGTGGGAGAACAACTCCATTTGGCTCACTAACTTCACACACCATCAGGCTTCCAAGCAGCTCTCAAGGAAACTCAGTTTTCACACTCTATGCTTAGTGCCCTTTGAGTGCATTATCTAGGAATGAACCTGGTAGAGCATCCCACACAAACGAATGCTCCACATGCGGGTTTCACATGCCACCAACTCCACATTCACAGGCAACTTCAGAGCCACAGCCGTTTTCAGATAGCCCTCAATGCAAAGGCTCTAGACGCAAATATTGGTGTGAGAGCTAATTCAATCAAGGAAACACTGCATGTTGGTGAAGGGCATATTGAAGAAGGATCAGCCGAGTGGTTCTTGTGGGAGAACAACTCCATTTGGCTCACTAACTTCACACACCATCAGGCTTCCAAGCAGCTCTCAAGGAAACTCAGTTTTCACACTCTATGCTTAGTGCGCTTTGAGTGCCTAGGACTGAAAAGAAGCTTGGTGAGCATCCCACACAAACGAATGCTCCACATGCGGGTTTCACATGCCTCAAACTCCACATTCACAGGCAACTTCAGCGCCACAGCCGTTTTCAGATAGCCCTCAATGCAAAGGCTCTAGACGCAAATATTGGTGTGAGAGCTAATTCAATCAAGGAAACACTGCATGTTGGTGAAGGGCATATTGAAGAAGGATCAGCCGAGTGGTTCTTGTGGGAGAACAACTCCATTTGGCTCACTAACTTCACACACCATCAGGCTTCCAAGCAGCTCTCAAGGAAACTCAGTTTTCACACTCTATGCTTAGTGCCCTTTGAGTGCATTATCTAGGAATGAACCTGGTAGAGCATTATACACAAACGAATGCTCCACATGAGGGTTTCACATGCCACCAACTCCACATTCACAGGCAACTTCAGCGCCACAGCCGTTTTCAGATAGCCCTCAATGCAAAGGCTCTAGACGCTAATATTGGTGTGAGAGCTAATTCAATCAAGGAAACACTGCATGTTGGTGAAGGGCATATTGAAGAAGGATCAGCCGAGTGGTTCTTGTGGGAGAACAACTCCATTTGGCTCACTAACTTCACACACCATCAGGCTTCCAAGTAGCTCTCAAGGAAACTCAGTTTTCACACTCTATGCTTAGTGCCCTTTGAGTGCCTAGGACTGAAATGAAGCTTGGTGAGCATCCCACACAAACGAATGCTCCACATGCGGGTTTCACATGCCACCAACTCCACATTCACAAGCAACTTCAGCGCCACAGCCATTTTCAGATAGCCCTCAATGCAAAGGCTCTAGACGCAAATATTGGTGTGAGAGCTAATTCAATCAAGGAAACACTGCATGTTGGTGAAGGGCATATTGAAGAAGGATCAGCCGAGTGGTTCTTGTGGGAGAACAACTCCATTTGGCTCACTAACTTCACACACCATCAGGCTTCCAAGCAGCTCTCAAGGAAACTCAGTTTTCACACTCTATGCTTAGTGATCTTTGAGTGCCTAGGACTGAAATGAACCTGGTAGAACATCCCACACAAACGAATGCTCCACATGCGGGTTTCACATGCCACCAACTCCACATTCACAGGCAACTTCAGCGCCACAGCCGTTTCAGATAGCCCTCAATGCAAAGGCTCTAGACGCAAATATTTGTGTGAGAGCTAATTCAATCAAGGAAACACTGCATGTTGGTGAAGGGCATATTGAAGAAGGATCAGCCGAGTGGTTCTTGTGGGAGAACAACTCCATTTGGCTCACTAACTTCACACACCATCAGGCTTCCAAGCAGCTCTCAAGGAAACTCAGTTTTCACACTCTATGCTTAGTTTCCTTTGAGTGCATTATCTAGGAATGAACCTGGTACAGCATCCCACACAAACGAGTGCTCCACATGCGGGTTTCACATGCCACCAACTCCACATTCTCAGGCAACTTCAGCGCCACAGCCGTTTTCAGATAGCCCTCAATGCAAAGGCTCTAGACGCAAATATTGGTGTGAGAGCTAATTCAATCAAGGAAACACTGCATGTTGGTGAAGGGCATATTGAAGAAGGATCAGCCGAGTGGTTCTTGTGGGAGAACAACTCCATTTGGCTCACTAACTTCACACACCATCAGGCTTCCAAGCAGCTCTCAAGGAAACTCAGTTTTCACACTCTATGCTTAGTGCCGTTTGAGTGCCTAGGACTGAAATGAAACTTGGTGAGCATCCCACAAAAACGAATGCTCCACATGCGGGTTTCACATGCCACCAACTCCACATTCACAGGCAACTTCAGAGCCACAGCCGTTTTCAGATAGCCCTCAATGCAAAGGCTCTAGACGCAAATATTGGTGTGAGAGCTAATTCAATGAAGGAAACACTGCATGTTGGTGAAGGGCATATTGAAGAAGGATCAGCCGAGTGGTTCTTGTGGGAGAACAACTCCATTTGGCTCACTAACTTCACACACCATCAGGCTTCCAAGCAGCTCTCAAGGAAACTCAGTTTTCACACTCTATGCTTAGTGCCCTTTGAGTGCATTATCTAGGAATGAACCTGGTAGAGCATCCCACACAAACGAATGCTCCACATGCGGGTTTCACATGCCACCAACTCCACATTCACAGGCAACTTCAGCGCCACAGCCGTTTTCAGATAGCCCTCAATGCAAAGGCTCTAGACGCAAATATTGGTGTGAGAGCTAATTCAATGAAGGAAACACTGCATGTTGGTGAAGGGCATATTGAAGAAGGATCAGCCGAGTGGTTCTTGTGGGAGAACAACTCCATTTGGCTCACTAACTTCACACACCATCAGGCTTCCAAGCAGCTCTCAAGGAAACTCAGTTTTCACACTCTATGCTTAGTGATCTTTGAGTGCCTAGGACTGAAATGAACCTGGTAGAACATCCCACACAAACGAATGCTCCACATGCGGGTTTCACATGCCACCAACTCCACATTCACAGGCAACTTCAGAGCCACAGCCGTTTTCAGATAGCCCTCAATGCAAAGGCTCTAGACGCAAATATTGGTGTGAGAGCTAATTCAATCAAGGAAACACTGCATGTTGGTGAAGGGCATATTGAAGAAGGATCAGCCGAGTGGTTCTTGTGGGAGAACAACTCCATTTGGCTCACTAACTTCACACACCATCAGGCTTCCAAGCAGCTCTCAAGGAAACTCAGTTTTCACACTCAATGCTTAGTGCCCTTTGAGTGCCTAGGACTGAAATGAAACTTGGTGAGCATCCCACACAAACGAATGCTCCACATGCGGCTTTCACATGCCACCAACTCCACATTCTCAGGCAACTTCAGAGCCACAGCCGTTTTCAGATAGCCCTCAATGCAAAGGCTCTAGACGCAAATATTGGTGTGAGAGCTAATTCAATCAAGGAAACACTGCATGTTGGTGAAGGGCATATTGAAGAAGGATCAGCCGAGTGGTTCTTGTGGGAGAACAACTCCATTTGGCTCACTAACTTCACACACCATCAGGCTTCCAAGCAGCTCTCAAGGAAACTCAGTTTTCACACTCAATGCTTAGTGCCCTTTGAGTGCCTAGGACTGAAATGAAACTTGGTGAGCATCCCACACAAACGAATGCTCCACATGCGGCTTTCACATGCCACCAACTCCACATTCTCAGGCAACTTCAGCGCCACAGCCGTTTTCAGATAGCCCTCAATGCAAAGGGTTTAGACGCAAATATTGGTGTGAGAGGTAATTCAATCAAGGAAACACTGCATGTTGGTGAAGTGCATATTGAAGAAGGATCAGCCGAGTGGTTCTTGTGGGAGAACAACTCCATTTGGCTCACTAACTTCACACACCATCAGGCTTCCAAGCAGCTCTCAAGGAAACTCAGTTTTCACACTCTATGCTTAGTGCCCTTTGAGTGCATTATCTAGGAATGAACCTGGTAGAGCATCCCACACAAACGAATGCTCCACATGCGGGTTTCACATGCCACCAACTCCACATTCACAGGCAACTTCAGCGCCACAGCCGTTTTCAGATAGCCCTCAATGCAAAGGCTCTAGACGCAAATATTGGTGTGAGAGCTAATTCAATCAAGGAAACACTGCATGTTGGTGAAGGGCATATTGAAGAAGGATCAGCCGAGTGGTTCTTGTGGGAGAACAACTCCATTTGGCTCACTAACTTCACACACCATCAGGCTTCCAAGCAGCTCTCAAGGAAACTCAGTTTTCACACTCTATGCTTAGTGCCCTTTGAGTGCATTATCTAGGAATGAACCTGGTAGAGCATTATACACAAACGAATGCTCCACATGAGGGTTTCACATGCCACCAACTCCACATTCACAGGCAACTTCAGCGCCACAGCCGTTTTCAGATAGCCCTCAATGCAAAGGCTCTAGACGCTAATATTGGTGTGAGAGCTAATTCAATCAAGGAAACACTGCATGTTGGTGAAGGGCATATTGAAGAAGGATCAGCCGAGTGGTTCTTGTGGGAGAACAACTCCATTTGGCTCACTAACTTCACACACCATCAGGCTTCCAAGTAGCTCTCAAGGAAACTCAGTTTTCACACTCTATGCTTAGTGCCCTTTGAGTGCCTAGGACTGAAATGAAGCTTGGTGAGCATCCCACACAAACGAATGCTCCACATGCGGGTTTCACATGCCACCAACTCCACATTCACAAGCAACTTCAGCGCCACAGCCATTTTCAGATAGCCCTCAATGCAAAGGCTCTAGACGCAAATATTGGTGTGAGAGCTAATTCAATCAAGGAAACACTGCATGTTGGTGAAGGGCATATTGAAGAAGGATCAGCCGAGTGGTTCTTGTGGGAGAACAACTCCATTTGGCTCACTAACTTCACACACCATCAGGCTTCCAAGCAGCTCTCAAGGAAACTCAGTTTTCACACTCTATGCTTAGTGATCTTTGAGTGCCTAGGACTGAAATGAACCTGGTAGAACATCCCACACAAACGAATGCTCCACATGCGGGTTTCACATGCCACCAACTCCACATTCACAGGCAACTTCAGCGCCACAGCCGTTTCAGATAGCCCTCAATGCAAAGGCTCTAGACGCAAATATTTGTGTGAGAGCTAATTCAATCAAGGAAACACTGCATGTTGGTGAAGGGCATATTGAAGAAGGATCAGCCGAGTGGTTCTTGTGGGAGAACAACTCCATTTGGCTCACTAACTTCACACACCATCAGGCTTCCAAGCAGCTCTCAAGGAAACT